>NC_048562.1:2359699-2557199 GCF_902806685.2 Maniola hyperantus
ACGAGATTTATGTAATTAAATACACTTTTATTTTACAACAACCACGAATAACTGAATAAAACACGACATTTTATAGCTATTTTTGTGAAAAAGCTTGTATTTTTATGACAAAGACGTATTATTTGGCTACATATTTGATGCAATTCCGATGGCGAACTAGGTTATGAATTACAAAGGAAACGCACAGATTTGCGCAGAATCCGTAGGTTCTTTATGGTGTACAGGTAGAAAGGGTCTTTTAGAGGAATTTATGTTTATGGATTTTGTGTATTAACTATTCTACGTATGGTTATAACGTCGTATGATTGTGATATTGTGTACCTAAGTGGTCCGTGGTACCTAAGCGCTTAATGAAAAAGCGCAATTGTGATTTGCTGACAGCGATATGAAATTCTATATCAATGTTTGCTGACATAAAAGGTTTGAATTTCTAGATGGGTGTTTTAGAATACTTAGTTGTTTTTAGGGTTCCGTACCTCAAACGGAAAAACGGAACCCTTGTAGGATCACTTTGTAAAAATCTGAAAACCGTGAATTTAGGGTTACATCAGACAAAAAAGATTAGTCATGAACTAATAACTAGTATTTTCAATTTTCTAAGTAAATAACTATATCAAGTGGGGTATCATATGAAAGGTCTTCACCTGTGCATTCTAAAACAGATTTTTATTTATTTTTATGTATCATAGTTTTTGAATTATCCTGAAAAATGTCGAAACAATACGACTGTAGTACGGAACCCTCATTGCGCGAGCCTGACTCGCACTTGGCCGGTTTTTTTTTACTATTTTAATGAAGAAATATTTGTAGCGTTTGTTCAATTGTAGTTAAAGCTTGTACCTAATGTTTGCAATGAGGTACAAGTGTATCCCATTCGGTGTCGAGACCCTTGGTCCGTGGGGTCCTAGCGCTATAAGACTTTTTAAGGAAATAGCAAAAAGGTTAGTCGACATCACAGGAGACCGAAGAGCTGGCAGATACCTCGGACAAATAATTAGCCTAGCAATTCAAAGAGGGAACGCTGCCAGTATCTTCGGAACCTTGCCTAAAGGGACTCCTTTTAATAATATATATTAGTTATAATATTTTATTTTTTAAGGTTTTGGTTTTAGTTTCATTGTTTAAGTAAATTTTTAAGATGTTCAACTTTAGATTAGTATCTTTTAGTTAGTATTTCACATATGTTTGCAATTTGTAATACATTAATAACATGACAATAATAATATTATACCTGTATTTGCGGCAAGCATAAACTTGTGAATAGTTCAACATAAAAAAGTATCAAAGAAGAATTTAAAAAAAAAAATAAGGTACCGTGGCATTCTTTCTATTCTATTCTTTTCTTGAACTAAATACATTCAATAATAAAAGCAGGTAGGTGCTGAATTCATTCAAGCCGCACAAATAAACAGGTAGGACGAGCAATGCTACTGTCGAAAAATTGAGATTTTTTGCATCCGTAAGATTTAATTCTTGATACGCCAATGTCCTGGGAGTATTTTTATAAGACTCGTTTTATACAGGGTGTAATGCCAAAAGGCAACAGTCAGTTCGGCGAAAATTTAAACTTTTAAATGTAGAAAATATTAGATTAAGGAATTCTTAAAGGAATTATAGCTTAGTGTTAAGAAATAAAGGCACCCATTGGCAAGGCACTTGTTGAAATTTATTTTTTATTATAATAAATTGATATAGTTACTTTTTTAGCGGTAATGGATGGAGTAAATTAAAAAAAACCGGCCAAGTGCGAGTCAGGCTCGCGCAATGAGGGTTCCGTACTACAGTCGTATTTTTTCGACATTTTGCACGATAATTCAAAAACTATGATGCATAAAAATAAATAAAAATCTGTTTTAGAATGTACAGGTGAAGACCTTTCATATGATACCCCACTTGATATAGTCACTCACTTCGAAATTAGAAAATACTAATTATTAGTTTATGACCACAATTTAATTTTTTTTGTGTGATCTAACCCTAAATTCACGGTTTTTAGATTTTTCCCCAAATGTCAGCTATAAGATCTACCTACCTGTCAAATTTCATGATTCTAGGTCAACGGGAAGTACCCTGTAGGTTTCTTGACAGACAGACAACAAAGTGATCCTATAAGGGTTCCGTTTTTCCTTTTGAGGTACGGAACCCTAAAAAATAGTAGAAAATAGCAATACACCCTGTATATCAAGTGATTATAATATATTGTCTCCAAAACTAGTCTGATCTTCATCAATCATATTTTTTGCGGTGTCGTTATACCTAGTCGTTCTATTGACCAGCTAGTTCGTATTATTACCGGAAGTCATAAATTATTTAATGATCTCATTCACGTAAGCACAAAAGTGCCAACTGTCCGTCCGTCTATGTTATTCGATACCACATGGCGTAAAGATCTCATAAAAGATAAAAATAGAAAACGAGTTTTTAAATCTTGGATTTTATGTAGGGTATTTGAGAACTACAAAATACGTTTTTCTTAAGAAAAACCGGCCAAGTGCGAGTCGCTTACGCCACATTATCACTTTCTCTCAAGCGTGTGCGTATAGTGAATTAAAAAAAACCAGCCAAGTGCGAGTCAGGCTCGCGCAACGAGGGCTCCGTACTACAGTTGTATTTTTTCGACATTTCGCAGGATAATTCAAAAACTATGATACATAAAAATAAGAAAAAAATTGTTTTAGAATGCACAGGTGAAGACCTTTCATATGATACCGCACTTGATATAGTTAAATCTTACTTCGAAAATTGAAAATACTAATTATTAGTTCATGACCACAATTAAATTTTTTTTTGTGTGATGTAACCATAAATTCACGGTTTTCATATTTTTCCCCGAATGTCTGCCACAAAAGCTACCTACCTGCCTAATTTCACGATTCTAGGTCAACAGGAAGTACCCTGTAGGTTTCTTGACAGACCAACAGACAGACAGACAGACAACAAAGGGATCCTATAAGAGTTCCGTTTTTCCTTTTGAGGTACGGACCCCTAAAAAGCAAAATCTAAATAGGTACCTACACTTTGAAGATCTCGGCCTAAGTCCAAAATACCTACTGATTAAAAAACAAATCACTCACGTCTGATACTAATGCATGGGAGACAATTTTAAATCCTATTGACTGATTGACTTCAGTATATCTTGAGATGGTGATGTAAACCTTATAATCAAAGCAATAGACAACATTTTTCACTGTTGCAATGAATGATGAGGGATCAGTAAAAATAAGCTTAGGGGACATGGGAGATAAGTGCAATTTATTTTTGTATTCTATCGATCCCAGATTTTGCGCTTCGCTGAGATTTGGTCTTTTGGTTCATTTAGCTTAAAAAACTGGCTAAGTGCGAGTCAGGCTCGCGCAATGAGGGTTCCGTACTAGTCGTATTTTTTCGACATTTTGCACGATAATTCAAAAACCATGATGCATAAAAATAAATAAAAATCTGTTTTAGAATGCACAGGTGAAGACCTTTTATATGATACCCCATTTGATATGGTTATCTTACTTCGAAAATTGAAAATACTAATTATTAGTTTATGACCACAATTTAATTTTTTTTGTGTGATGTAACCACGAACTCACAGTTTTCAGATATTTCCCCTAATGTCAGCTACCTGCTAATTTTCATGATTCTAGGTCAACGGGAAGTACCCTGTAGGTTTTTTGACAGACCGACAGACAGACAGACAGACAACAAAGTGATCCTATAAGGATTCCGTTTTTCCTTTTGAGGTACGGAACCCTAAAAACAAAAACGTATAATGTACATCGGCGTTTAGAATGAAATTTCGGTTTTGTAGAGCGTTGTCTCTGTCATACCTATATGACGTATTGGTCTCAATACAGAGACAATACTCTACAAATCTGCTATCTCCTTCTAAAGTCAATGTTTTTCAGTTCAGCGTCAACCAAATCAGAGGTGATTGCGATCGTTACATTGTAGCTGTCATTCTATCGCAATCGAGCAGCTGGTGTGTTGGCATTCTTTGGGAAAGACCTACGTTCGGTAGTGACGTCCGCAGGCTGAAATGATGATGATGGCCCTTACCATTGTTCCTTCTATTGGTGGTAGCAAGCACGCTGGTGGGAGGTCGTGGTGGTAGCGCAGGGGGGGTGTCGGTTTTGGCTGGTGGGGGAGGTCCGGGCTCCTCGGCGCATGCATATTGCGCTGATGCCGGCTTGCATGTGCATGCTACTTGATACTGAAAATAACAGAAATATTATTTAGCCCATGCGTACCTAAAAATATCAATTCCCCAGTAAAACTTTCTAAATCCACACGACTAGGTGTTCAGTACCTTGCAGCATCAGGATTGGAGAGTTGGAATTCAATAACAAAGTCTTATGCTGGGCATTTACAATATTATTTCACCAGAAACAGTTCCTGAATCTCTATGGTGTAGGAGTACTGGTTTGGCTCATGGCTGCAGGTTTGAGGAGCTTAGAGTTGGAGTGAACGGCATGAAACCGTTCCTTGATACCTAAATCTAGCAACCATGTCTCGGATCCATAATATGTCATCACTGGCAAATTTTGGACAAAAAGACATCTCGAAACTTCCTGAACGCTGCCCAACCGACTTGGAATCGGCGGTTGACTTCGCTCTCGAAATTGGACCTACTCGACTGGATTGTGTGTCTTAGGCATAAATACCCACTCGTCTACAATTTCGAAGCTCCCAACGATTACTGAGTGGGGCAGGACCACAGAGAATTCAAATCCTAGAGTACCGCATATATAGGTAAAATGTTGTCGGGGGACAGGGGAGAATGCTTTGTTGTGATTAGTGGACTTAAAAGTCACGTAATTAAAACAATGTGCGGAATGAGGGTACCGAACGGGCGTGGGCTGACTTTTATGCTACCCCCGCTCGCCAACCTAGGTGGCAATCGCCTAAGGTTGGCGAGCGGGGGTGTTCGGCTATTAGGCGTCTATAGGTGGTGCCTGTGGGCGGGACATAAGCATTACATGGTGATACTAACTTTATGTAAGTCCGATGTAACTGAAGTACCAGTGTCACATTCGGGACACGCGTCGGGCGTGGGGGAGCTGCGCGCCGAACGCACGTCCGCTAGCGACATCTCTCGACTTCTGCAACAAACAACAAGATTAGGCAAAACGTGGGTATAACCAAAGAATTTGCAAGTACCTACTACTACCTCAAAGTCACAGAGTACAGGGAGGAAACCCTCATGGATGGAAACCCTTAAGGCATACCCGACTCCAATGCAGATGTTGCGCAGTGGCCTACGGACCAAAAAACCTCCTCCACTCTTCATCATCTCCGCTCACAGCTTCCCGGAATTGGGTATTTGACTCCAATTTTTTTATTACTTTATTATAAACTAAAATAAAAATAATGACGTAAACTGAAAAAACTAATTAAATTGATCAAATAATAAAAAAGTTATAAGCATTCAAATATTTGTGATTAGACAGAGATAGCAATATAGAATTTTGACGTCATTTTGACAAATGCCATAGTAGCTTCACGCGGTTTCATACAAATTTTCGTTTTGCGCGAAAGGGATAGAAGACCCGAGCTCCCACTCCAAAATTAAAATGCCTGTAACTTTGTAAATCTTTGTTGAATTTTTATATGTTTTTAGCGTAGGTACGTTATTATTCTCATCCTAGTTTATAATAAAGTAATAATATTTATCAAATTCAAAAGTAGTAAAATACCCAAGAAGGCAGCTGTTTTTTCAGGGTGCAGGTCTTTGTCTTTCTCATTCGTCGTCTTCTCGTGTCTTTATTATCTGTCTGATTTGCTTTGCGTAGGTACGTTTCCCATTCTTCTGCATTTCAGCATTCTGGCATATCAAAGCTGTTAAGCAACAAAAACATCGATATTCGATAATCAATTATTATTTTTTCAGTCACATCACTAATGCAATAAAAGATTTGTTTTAATTCCAGGTACAGTGCGACAAGGCTCTCTTGGCACTTGAATGACATTGACAGGGGGGCGCTGTTGGAGAACAAATTCAAACAAGAACAAAAACGTTAGTTCTGATTTTCGCCACGCGCCAAGATAGCCTTGTCGCACTGTAGGCATTTAGTCAACCTACTCAAATTATTGTTTTTCGATATTGGTTGTTTTAAAACCAATCTTTTTATTTACGGCTTGTTTAAATTGCCAGCTCTTGGGGTTTTTAAGACGCAACACTAAGGGATTCTCAATCAAGACAAAAATTACTTTATACAACGCCCTAGTGAGAAGTGGTCTTGAATTTGCCAGTACTATCTGGAATCCTACTTACATTGTGCATTCTCAACGCATTGAAAGTATACAATGCGCCTTTACTCGACACTTAGCTTTTAACGTCAGTGGCATCTCACACAGACAGCCTCAGCGACTGGCTGAGTTTAACATGACATCTTTTGACTTGTGCTTTCTACATAAAATTTTACGAAATAAAGTTAAATGTAGTAACCTTCTCAATCGAATATCCTTATCTGTTCCACATAGACACTCCCGCAGTTTTATATCCCCAAAAATCTTCCATATACCTTTCACCAAATCTCATCTAGGAAATCAAGCCCCAATTATGCGTATATGTGCAAAATTTAACGAAATATCAAAAAAGATACCTGGCATCGACATATTATTTCATGACTCAGCTACTGCATTCAAAAAAAAGCTCTTATCATTTTACGGTGGGTTCATCTCCTAAGTAACTTAATTATTAATTGTTTAGTTAAGTAGTTAGTTAAGTTCTTTTTATTTGTCTAGATATTTTGCAAATGCTGTGTACACATTTTATAGATACATTTATCAGCCTGTGTTTGTCTATAAGTGTCGTAGTTTGTGTTAAATTAATGTATTGTGTGTGTTCCTAATAAATAAAATAAAAATAAAATAAATTGTTTTCTCCCCTTTTAAGTTTTTTTTAATCTTGCAGCTTTGCAAGACCTTAGTTTTAGACACAGAAAAATGCAATAAATATAAACTCAGCTGACCGCCTGTTTCCGGTCAGCTGTCAACGCAAAATCTCAAAATGGCGTCGCACGAGCATGGTCCGTTTTATTAACAACACCTACTATGCTCATTACACCCTTTTTACTTAAAAACATCTGTCAAATTCGCCTTTATTTAACTTTTTAGGGTTCCGTACCTAAATAATACCGTATAAGACTACAGAGGAATGTGCAGTGCTCAGACAAGCCGCCAAGCGCTTACGAGCACGAAGAAACCAATATTGTAAGTGTTTTTTCTGTTTGTGTGGAAATAAAATAAAAATAAATAGGAAAAAAGGAAATTTAATATTTAGTGGAATTAGGTTTTTAGAAATCCCGTGGGAACTCTTTGGTTTTCCAGCATAAAAAGTAGTCTACGTCACTCTCCAGGTCTTTATCTACTTATACCCATGCAAAAAAACCGGCCAAGTGCGAGTCAGGCTCGCGCACTGAGGGTTCCAGACAGAGAACAAAGTGACCCTATAAGGGTTCTGTTTTTCCTTTTGAGGTACGGAACCCTAAAAATCACGTCAATCCGTTGCGCTGTTGCGACGTGATTGAAGGACAAACCAACAAACAAATACACTTTCGCATTTATAATAACGGTATTGATAGTAAGGATACACCTACCTACCACAGATAAGGGAACCTTTTATCTATGCTACCCCCTTAGGGGTTAAATTTTCAAAAATCCTTGCTTAGCGGATCTTGCCAACGTCATAATAGCTATCAGCATGCCAAATTTCAGCCCGATCCGTCCAGTAGTTTGAGCTGTGCGTGGATAGATCAGTCAGTCAGTCAGTAAGTCACCTTTTCCTTTTATATATTTGGAACTAGAGGATGCCCGCGACTTCGTCCGCGTGGTTTTCGTTTTCAAAAATCCCGTGGGAACTTTTTGTTTTTCCGGGATAAAAAGTAGCCTATGTCCTTCCCCGGGATGCAAGCTATCTCTCTACCAAATTTCATCAAAATCGGTTAAACGGTTGAGCCGTGAAAAGCTAGCAGACAGACAGTCAGACACACTTTAGCATTTATAATATTAGTATGGATATACCTTACCAACAAGAGAACTCCCACGGTTGAAAACAAAAAGTCGTAATAAATTGTTGACAGACCAGCTCCCGGTCGATGACCTATCATTCATCTCATCACGGAAGATGCGTGCTCACAAAAACAACAAGATCAAGTACCTAGCTGTACGCAACAGGTTGCGATGGCAATCGGGGTATGAGGCAGGGGGACACCCCGCACACCCGCACGGCCCCCGCGCTTGACCGCACCGGGTTAGCGCGCCATCTCGACCTGTCGCGTACTACACCTACCTATTAATTTGACAGTGGCGCCGATTCTGTTGTCTTTCTCTAAACTAAATTTGGAGTATCTGCATCCTTTTCTTTTTAATATTGCTAAACCAGGATGGAACATGAATTTTACATTTAAAGACTGTAAATTTTAGTGCACACTACAAATTTAAACAATACGCTCGCGACTGGCAGCTCAAGTCACGGTGTTTGACGGCTCTAAATCTGTCAAACTGTGTCTGTCCTTTTCCCTTTCCTTCTTATTATATTAGTAAGAACAGGATGCGAATTCTCTAAAATTTAGTTGTGCTCAGAATCAGTACCATTGTGAGGTTTTATTTCTCGTTTATCAAAAAAACTGGTTACAGTACTCGGCTGAAAGTAATGTACATCGGCCTTTAGAATGACATTTCGGCTTTGTAGAACGTTGTCTCTGTCACTCACATTATGACGTTTTGTCGGTCTCTACGACCGAGACAGTGCTCTACAAATCTGCTATCTCCTTCTACAGGTACATTTCTTTTGGCCGTACTGTAAAGTGGTGAGGTGCGTGCCCGGGATTGAACCCCGGAAACCAGTCTTAACCACTGAGCTATTATAATAAATAAATAAATAAAATAAAAATCTTTTTTATTCAAATAAACTTTTACAAGTACTTTCGAATAGTCGGATGCATCTACCACTGGTTCGGAATGCCTTTCCTACCGAGAAGAACCAGCAAGAAACTGGGCGGTTGTTCTTTTCAAATACTTTATATTACCGATTTTTCGAAGTTTTCCCGTGACTAGAATAAATCACGGAACTGCGCCTATCTCTGCGAGGCGATTACACGAATAACGGTAGATGAAATTAATTAATACAATCGATTATGCGAGCGAGTACTGAATAGTCGATGGATTAGGTCATTGGTCATTGACTCCTATAAATATAGATATACTTATCTACATCTAAATCTAAGTGTCCAACAACTTTAATATTACTAGATGATGCCGCGTGGATTTAGGTTTTTAAATATACTGTGGGAACTCTTCAATTTTCCGGGATAAAAAGTAGCCTATGTCATTCCCCGGGATGCAAGCCATCTCTGTACCAAATTTCATCAGAATCGGTCGAAAGTTGAGCCGTGAAAAGCTAGCAGACAGACAGACACGCTTTCGCATTTATAATATTAGTATGGAAGTATGGATTACCAGAGTATACAAACAAGTTCATCCGCGTGGATTTAGGCTTTTCATGGTTCCGTACCTCAAAAGGAAAAAAGGAACCCTTATAGGATCACTTCGGTCTCTGTCTGTCATGTCTGTCAAGAAACCTATACCCTAAACAAACAGACAATAAAAATGTTTACGCGGGACGCGGCCGAAAGTGATGAACATCGGCCTTTAGAATGATAATAATATCATCTTTGTAGAGCGTTGTCTCTGTCACTCATACCCATATAACGCTTTGTCGGTCTCAACGACCGAGACAGTGCTCTACAAATCAACTGTCTCCTTCTAAAGATCGACGTTCATCACTTTTGGCCGCGTACTGTAACCTACCTAGTCCTAGTACCTACTTAAAAACCGACCAAGTGCAAGTCTGGCTCGCGCAATGAGGGTTCCGTACTACAGTCGTATTTTTTCGACATTTTGCACGATAATTCAAAAACTATGATGCATAAAAATAAATAAAAATCTGTTTTAGAATGTACAGATGAAGACCTTTCATATGATACCCCACTTGATATAGTCACTCACTTCGAAAGTTGAAAATACTAATTATTAGTTCATGACCACAATTTAATTTTTTTTGTGATCTAACCCTAAATTCACGGTTTTCAGATTTTTCCCCAAATGTCAGCTATAAGATCTACCTACCTGCCAAATTTCATGATTCTAGGTCAACGGGAAGTACCCTGTAGGTTTCTTGACAGACAGACGGACAGACAGACAGACAGACAACAAAGTGATCCTATAAGGGTTTCCGTTTTTCCTTTTCCGTTTTTCCTTTTGAGGTACGGAACCCTAAAAAGTAATAGGGTCCCATAGGCACCCTTCGGGTACGGATTACGGAACTCTGAAAATGAAATCGTTATTCCCTTTTCGATTATTTCGTTAATTCGATTATTTCGTACTTTTTAAAATCGATTTGAAATGGATACTGAATAAATCTATTTTTTTACAGTTTGCGTGTAATTTAAAGTGATAGAATTTACAAACAACTCGTTAATTACAATGTAATAGTGACGCGAAACTAATTGATAGTTTTATCGATAAATTTTATGTCGATAAATTGTATGAAAAAGTTGAGGCAACTGTTTTTAAATGTTTAAACATTACATTTAGGCAATTCAATTTCCTTAATTTAATACGCATGTATAAATATATGCGTACGTATAGCTATAGTGATTTATTTGCATTGTAACTTCTTTTTAAATCTATTCAAAATAAGTATTGCAAAAGTATGTAGATATTAAATTGCATAATATTATAATGTTACTTTTGGTATACTTAATAGATAAAAATTAACGTGAAGTAATGTGAAACAAATTGAAATTTTTGTCGGTAAATTTTATATGCGAGAAACGAAAACTTACTTTTGGCAATTTTGAATATTTTATACAGTTTGTTCCGTGTTTACACGAGAAGACAATTATGCTACCTTTTTTTGTACTTAGCTGGATACATTAGCTAGATACTTATGATGGGATGAGGCGTCTCAATGACCTTTTAAGCCGGGTCAATTAAGCAAAGCGGCGTCAATTGGCGAAATTATGTCACAGGCAATGTTCACTGCGTGGGCAATTGAAGACCTAAAATTCCTAACAAACCGTTACAAAGATCATCATCATCAACCGATGCATGGACGTCCACATAGGTCTCTTGTAGAACTTCCACATACCACGGTCTTGCACCGCCTGAATCCAGCGGCTCCCTGCGACTCGTCTGATGTCGTCCGTCTACCTAGTGGAGGGTCTTCCAACGCTGCGTCTTTCGGTGCGAGGTTGCCATTTCAGCACCTTGAGACCCCACGCCTATCGGTTTTACGAACTATGTGCCCTGCCCATTGCCACTTCAGCTTCGCAATCTGTTGATCTATGTCGGTTACTCTAGTTCTCCTACGGATTTCCTCATTTCTGATTTGATCACGTAGAGAAACCCCAAGCATAGCTCCATCGCCCACTGAGTGACTCTGACTTCTGAGCTTTCTTATGAGGCCCATAGTTAGCGACCATGTCTCAAATAAATGCCTAGTTTAAATTGCTATTCAAACTAGGCATTTGTGTTGTTATAAAGTTAGTACAAACTTAATTACTTACATCTATTTAGCATTAATGCAGTTCTTAATCCAGGTTGGGTTATATCTGATCCATGTATAGGGCAAGTTTTCTCACAGACTGAAGTAATCTACTTATTCTATTTTTGTCTACGTTTGACAAAAGGATGATATTTCCTAACGTGCGTACTGCATCTAGTTTTGATGATTTTGACATCGTTATTATTCCAAGAGGCAATACGGATCCCACGCAATAAGGCCATGGGTCAATTTGGCGTACGCTTCCACTGAACAACGCCCTTCTCTTACGCGACAATACCGCTTTGTCTGTTTACATTTAAATAGCATTAACGCAGTTCTTAATCGAGATTGGGGTGTGTCTGATCTATGTAGGTCATTTTCTATTTTTGTCTGCGTTTGATAGAGTTTGCGTCGTGCTCTTTCTGAACGCACGTACTGCATCTAATGCTTTTGACATCGTTATAACTCCTAAAGAGGCAATATGGATCCCACGCAATGAGGCCATGGGTCAATTTGGCGTAACTCCTGCTCGCTTCCACTCAACAACGCCCTTCTCTTACGCGACAATACCGCTTTGTCTGCTTACATTTAACTATTTAAGCATTAACGCAGTTCTTAATCCAGATTGGGGTGTGTCTGATCTATGTAGGTAATTTTTAGGGTTCCGTACCTCAAAAGGAAAAACGGAACCCTTATAGGATCACTTTGTTGTCTGTCTGTCTGTCTGTCGGTCTGTCAAGAAACCTACAAGGTACTTCCCGTTGACCTAGAATCATGAAATTTGGCAGGTAGGTAGATCTTATAGCTGACATTTGGGGGAAAATCTGAAAACCGTGAATTTAGGGTTAGATCACACACAAAAAATTAAATTGTGGTCATGAACTATTAATTAGTATTTTCAACTTTCGAAGTGAGTGACTATATCAAGTGGGGTATCATTTGAAAGGTCTTCACCTGTACAATGTACATTCTAAAACAGATTTTTATTTATTTTTATGCATCATAGTTTTTGAATTATCGTGCAAAATGTCGAAAAAATACGACTGTAGTACGAAACCTTCATTGCGCGAGCCTGACTCGCACTTGGCCGGTTTTTTTTGACAGATGGAGTACCTGTGGCCCTACCGCGGTTGTTTGACAGCTACAATGTCACGATCGCAATCATCTCTGATTGGTTAATGCTCGCTCACTATTGGCCACAATGCATTGTTGCAACAAGAATCGCACATATTTAGCCAATCAGAACAATTGAGATTGTAATAATGATTGATGCAGGTTTTAGACAATCGCCCTACAGATCTATTCTATTTTTGTCTGCGTTTGACAGAGTTTGCGTCGTGCTCTTTCTGAACGCACGTACTGCATCTAATGCTTTTGACATCGTTATAATTCCTAAAAAGGCAATAACATGGCAATAAGGTGTTAGCTTATTGAAGTTAGTTTAATAAATTACGCGCTGTGATCTATATCCACGTGTAAGCTTTATATGAGGGAAAATTTTAATAACTTATAAATTGGTAAAATTTAACCTGCATTTCTGACTTTTGCTTTTAAAGGATCCCACGCAATGAGGCCATGGGTCAATTTGGCGTAACTCCTGCTCGCTTCCACTCAACAACGCCCTTTACTTACGAGACAATACCGCTTTGTCTGTTAACATCTCAATTATAGCTTAGCCGTGGTTTAACTCTTTTACCGTTTGAATGGAACTTGATACTTTAGAGTAAGTAAGTATAATATGTCTTTTATGATTTAGATTTCTGATAATGATAGTGGTTTAGATTTCTTATAGGTATAGATACAGTCATGTGGTGGTGGTGATCATTCTTCCTTTGATTGTAAGTTAGAGTTTTCTAGCAACTTAAATATGTATTTGAACTTTTATGTAGAAAAGATAATGTATAAATACATATTATGTAAATACTATTAGTACTAGCTGATGCCTGCGACTTCGTATGCGTGGATTTAGGTTTTAAAAATCCCGTGGGAACTCATCAATTTTCCGGGATGAAAAGTAGGCTATGTCCTTCCCCGGGATATAAGCTAACTCTGTACCAAATTTCATCAAAATCGGTTGAACGGTTGGGCCGTGAAAAGCTAGCAGACAGACAGACAGACAGACACACTTTCGCATTTATAATATTAGCATGGAATTATGGATGTGGTATGCGCTAGGGCTTGTTTCATTTGATTCATTTGAAACCTTGTAGAATAATTGTTGTTGGCACTTGCGTGAAGGTTTCTAGCTTCTGTTACAGTAGCGTCAGCGTACAATAGGTGGCGAATCGTTCAAATAAATCCCAAATAAAACATTAAAGAGGCATAGCAATGCATTCTGGGTATTTATTTATTTAGTCATTTATTTATTACGTAATTTATTGAAGGTTTTGCATGGAAACAAAATCGTAAAATGTTGGCGGGGGACAGGGGAGAATACTTTGTTGTGATTGGTGGACTCAAAAGTCACTTGATCAAGACATTGTGTGGAATGAGGGTACCGAACGCACGTGGGCCTTTATGCTAAGCAACTGCCTAAGCTTGGCGATCGGGGGTGTCCGGCTATTAGGCGTCTATAGGTGGTGGTCTATGTCCTAGCCAAACAATGAGTTTTAAAGTCATTGTTTGTAAAACTGTTTTCTGTATAAAGAAGTAGGTATTTTACCATTGGATTTGAATGTATTATAATCAGGTTTACCGTAATTCCTTGAATTTATCAGTGCCCTTGTGATAGACAATGGGTTTTGTTTACGTCGATGAAATACCATCAGTCGATACTTGTAACTTGATATTGTACCAGCTATGTATGTAATACCTATGCAATAGGCAGTGGCGTGCAGATCATAGAGGCATAAAAGCACTGCTTACCCTAGTTGAAATGGCTTAGTGCTCACTTCTCATGATGACCTGTCATTAAATAGTTAGTTAGCTACCTAATGCTTACCCTAGGTTCAAACCCTGTGCACGCCACTGGCAATAGGTATACCTATTAACTGATATGTATTATGGACCTAACATGATAATCT
The DNA here is from genome assembly GCF_902806685.2 of Maniola hyperantus. NCBI lineage: Eukaryota > Metazoa > Arthropoda > Insecta > Lepidoptera > Nymphalidae > Maniola > Maniola hyperantus. The sequence goes on from NC_048562.1 coordinate 2,374,259, forward strand.
GTTATAGGTACCTAACTAGATTATGGTCGCGACTTCGTCCGCTTGGACTACACAAATTTCAATGCCCTATTTTAGCCATTTTGGGGTTGAATTTTCAAAAATCCTTTCTTAGCTGATGTCTACGTCATAATAGCCATTTGTACGCCAAATTTTAGCCAGATCCGTCAAGTGGTTTGAACTGTGCGTTTATAGATCAGTCAGTCAGTCAGCTTTTCTTTTTAAATATATATTTAGATTTTGTCATTGTCCGTTTTGATGTTTCTGACTTGTAAACTAGTAAATACTTAGTGTTACTATGTAGGTACTTAGTACTTACGTACTTAAATAGTGATGCAAAACAAATGTTATCGATAAAAACTTCATATTGAATTGTTCACCCATTTTATGGAAAACAGATGGTTATTAAAATTACAATTAGAAATTTTAATTATATGTATAATTAACATTATTCGGTATCATCGATATTTCTTCATCATTATCGATACTAGATTTAGATGCCTGTCGTTGAATTATTTGCTTGGCAGTCGCCCGTAGGCTTTTTACGATCGGCTCTCAACGGTCACACCCACCAGTAAAGTGTGACTCGTTGGGAATTCTAATGGATAAAAAGGTTGCAACTGTCACACTGTGACACACTGTGACACGTTTGAGTGGGACTCGTTGGGCATCCATCCTTTTTACAGGGTTTATCCCTATATGGAACCATGTGTAACCGCTCGAATACCAAGGAAACCATGTAACCCGACCGCAGAGGCATGTCACGTGAAATGATCGATACAATATAAACCTCAACGATTAACCGAGAATTTCTCCCACAGTTAGCTCACAAAGCTCTGTTAGTTAGCGTGGAACTAATTGCGCGGTCGTTGTCGGCAAACACGCTGTGCTTTTGTGTTGAAGTGATGATTATTGACGGTTTATCGCCGTATTCCCTTTTCTTCTTAACCGAAAGCCCAAAAAAAAGGAGTGTAATGTTTTCAAGTCAAAATTCTTTTCCTCGACATCGACTTTCGTATCCTTGACATCGAACTCCTTAACCTCGAAATCGACCTTAATTACCTCGAAGTCGACTTTCGTATCCTCGACATCAAGCTTCGTTTCTTTAAAATTGGACTTCGTAACTTCGACATCAACATTCGTAACCTCAACCGGGATTAACAGAGAATCTCACCCACAATTAGGTCACAAAGCTCTGTTAGTTAGCTTAGAATCGACCTTCGTATCCTTAATATCCACCTTAAGAAACTCAACCTACCTATTAGTGTTGATTTTCTAATTAAAAACTCTTTCTCAGTATTAACTTTTCTACCTACAGTAGATACTAGGTTGCTGTTTTACCTCTGAGATTTTAGCTGTGAGACAGGCAAAGAAAATGTTGATATACCTACATGAAAAGTATAGCATGTTATTTAAAAACTTATAAAAACGTAGTCGAAGTACCAAAATCATTTCTTTGATTAAACTAATCTTAAGTAAAGATTTAATAAGGACACAGACATGGAACGGGTCCAAAACAAAGAACGTGATGACAACTAACCTAATTAAAATAACAGTAAGTAACTAGTTGTTATTAATGGACGCACTGATTTTTATCTAGTATTCATTCTCGTGATGCCAGTGACGACGGCTACGAAACATGATCGCTAACTATGGGCCTGAGAAGAAGGCTCAGGGTCACTTAATGTTATCTTTATTACCGTGGTACGGCTGTTAGTCAACGTTGAAGAGAGTTGATCGAATCAGCTCCCAAATGTGTAAGAAAAACGTATTCATAGTTATCGTAATCGCCAACAAATTCTACCCTTTGATTGGCTGTGAAACAATGTTGAGCCTCAATAGCTCAACCGGTAAAGGAGTGGACTCAAAACCGAAAGGTCGACGGTTCAAACCCCGCCCGTTGCACTATTGTCGTACCTACTCCTAGCACAAGCCTGACGCTTAGTTGAAGAGGAAAGGGGAATATTAGTCATTTAACATGGCTAATATTCTTTCTAAAAAAAACAGCGAATCAACCGATCAAATGGCAAATTTTTTTGACGATTATGATGACGTTAATGATGAATACGTTTTTCTTACACAATCGGGGAGGAAGAGATCCATAGGCGAACCAGATTAACCAACCGATAGCTCCACAAGTCACGATGCTGAAGTGGTAATGGACGGGATACATAGCTCGAAGAACCGATAGACGATGGAGTCCCAAGGTGTTTTAATGTGCCTTCACACCAGAAAGAGTAGAGTTACAAGATCCCTACTTGGTGGACCGATGATCACAAGCGAGTAGGTTTGAGATGCTGGGCAAAAGCGGCATTATAATATACCATGTTCTGTGGAGTTCTTTGCAAGAGACTTTCGTCCAGCAGTGAACGTCTATCGGTTGAAAAGACGACTTATTGATATTATTGTGGTGACATTAAACAATTGGCCAGCTTAGAATACAGATGACAAAATAAACTAGGAATTGAAGATGATAGAATCATCTAGCTAATGCCCGCAGCTAAACCCGCGTGGACTATACAAATTTCAAACCTCCATTTTAATTTTTACCCGCTTAGGGGTTGAATTTTCAAAAATCTTTTCTAAGATTCGAATGTTTACGTCCTAATAGCTGATTGCCATTAGATATGTCATGCCATGACCTGCGTTGATAGATTAGTCAGTCAGTCAGCTTTTTCTTTTTTATATTTAGAAAAAGTGAATCTTTTAAAGTAAACGTGAGAGGAACTAATGTCAGTAACGTGACATGTATATTATGTTTAATATATATATATATAGGTTAAGGTGTAAATATGAAGGGCAAACGTCGTGATTTGATATCTCTATAAAGGCAAATTAACGAGCAAATTCAGGGTAAGTACTGTTTTTTTTACGATTTAGGTATATAATATATAAATATAACTACTTATAATTATTCAAATGGTAGTTAAAGAAAGACTTGTTCTGTACTTTCTAAAGTATTTACTAGGCCATCACAACCTATACTTAGGCGTATTTAAAGTTTACGACCTCTTATCGCTGCATAATTTACTGATGCGTTCAAACAACCATAACGTTCACCATATGGCAAAAAAACCTGATTTATAATAGTTATAACCAGCTTATGGAACGTCAGAGGCAAGCTGTTGGTAACTGTATATCTGGGTCCCACGCATACATGCTCGACAAGCAAGCTTCTCTGACTTTGACGACTTCCCTGGCGCTATAATCTATACAGGGGTCCAGGATTTGATTGCCTTTGAAGATTCATACAGTACGCGGCCGAAAGTGATGTACATCGGCCTTAAGAATGACAATTCGGCTTTGTAGAGCGTTGTCTCTGTCACTAATATGTCTACCTATATGACGTTTTGTCGGTCAAAAGTCAAAAGTCAAACGCAATGCTTTGGCTAGGCAAATCACCACCCTATCGGCGAATCCGAACCGCACTATGGGTTATTGTTCAGAACTGAATTATTTACATTGGTTGGTTCAACATTTCATACAATTTAAAATAATTTTTCGTAGAAAACCTTGAGTGGATTAAAAATCAACGTCAAATGAGCTCGATGGCTATTATTCAGTGTAGAAGACTGAGTGAGCAAATCACCCCGCAGGTTACACTAAATTATTACCAGATGATATTGCTGACTAAAAATGCTCAACGTTGCTTTGTTGTTGTTTTGAATTTGCATATTTCTTAAAAAAGTTAGAATTTTGACCGAAGTCATTCACGAAAGATTAGAAAGAGAGGTCACAGTACAAAACTTAACCTTTTTGTTTGATTCCTCGCCGCTTTGCATGGCATGTTGCAATAGCGGGCTGTTGCTGGCACAGATTACAATTACATAAGATTTTAAGGTCAAGAAATCTGAGGAGACCTGTTTTCTACCAAAACCTGTAATCTCCCTGGATCAGGGTGATTGACTGAATCTCTTATGACTTGTGGGCCTCTGGAACCAAAAGCCTATTTGGTAGATAGGTAGGTACATAGCTTTAGTTTTTAACTGATTGACTTTTTTGTGGTCTTTTTCTGAGAGTAGAAGCGCATCAGAACTACCTATCGAAGCTGTGATATTTGAATATCAATTGCTTTAACGGTGAAGGAAAACATCGTGAGGAAACTTGCACGCCTGAGAGTTCAAACCAATCCGCACATGGCCAGCGTGATGGTGTATGACCAAACCCTTCTCATTATGTGAGGAGACCTGTCCTCTGTAGTGAGCCGGCGATGGGTTGATCATGATGATGATGATGGCTTATTACGGCATGTTTTTTGTACATGCAATGTATGTACAAAAAACATGTAACATACGGCATGTAAAACGCACATAACTTCGAAAAGTTAGAGGTGCGTGCCCGGGATCGAACCCCCGACCTCCGAGTAGAAAGCGGACGTCCTAACCACTAGGCTATCACAGCTTAGTAATAAGCAGCATAACTTATTTCCCAAGGTAAATTGTCTTCATGCCATAAAAACAATAGTTTCACTTTGGGCGCGCCTCGAAAGGCTGATAACATTCAATGGCATTCAATTCTATGCAATAAACACCCAGGTAAAGGTAATTGAACGGTAAACTAGATTTAAACCGATTTTTAAAGCTTTAACTTGGAGAAATACCATACAATTAAATTACAGTTAGATTCAATAACAATAGGTACCAAAGCAGTAAAACAGTAACAAAAAATGCAATTCACAAAATTACAGCAAAAAAATTATCGTTATCATAAATCATCGATAATTTTTCAATGTAACACGCCCCGTCACTATTTTTTGCCAACCGGCGCAAACTTTTTTTTAAATCCTTATCCCGGGAAGAGGCAAAAGCTCAAAGCTAATCGATGGAATGCCAAACGTTTTTTTTTTAATTTCAAAATTTGTAAACTTAGATGATTTTTTAAAGTTAAAATAACATACCTACCACAAAATTCGTCACATGAAATCCTGTTTTCGGAACATCCTTTCGTAGTTTAAACTACTTCGCAACGCATTCTTCCAAGCAAAGCAACTAAAACTCACTAATCTGCACTAAACATTATAGTTTCATTCACTAGCACTAATAAACTAAACTTTATATCTTAGTTTATAGTGTTATTAAGTTTTTACAACGCATTCGAGATGCGTTAGTGATCGCGTCGCGTTTTGACTGGCTATATTATGGAGTCAAGATATTTTTACCTGCAGAGAAAAAAGTTTTGTTCTTAGCAACTCTATCTTTCACCATTGAACTATCCACTCTATCTGTATAAAATTAGAGTCGATTTTTGTTTGCAAATAAAAATGCACTAGTGTGGCCATTTTGAATTCATATTACAATACAATATAAGCCTTAACACGTATGATTAAGGTTGAAATTCTTTAAGTAGTTGAGCTTAAAGCTCATTCTGCGTTAGTATGTATAGAATGGGCAGTTGTTCTGAGTCAATGCTTCTCAAACTTTATTAAGACATTTATTATAGTTGGCCTATTTCAGTTGACTTTGATGGATCGTAAAATAGGATGAGATTGATAGATATAAATACGGAAACTATGTAAAGGATTTATGTAGGTACCTACAATTTATTTTCATTTTATGTGACAGTTTTGTGTTTTACTCTTATTTCTCCCTTAAGTACAATTCACATCATAGGTAGGTACAGTAGCCTGCAGAAAATATTGTAGTTCGACCTTAAGAAAGAGATAGCGGTTTCTTAGAGCGTTGTTTCTGTCGTTGAGACCGACAAAACGTCACATAGATATGAGTGACAGAGACAACTCTCTACGAAGCCAAAACCCCTTTCTAATAGTCTATGCACAATGTTTTCTGCCGGTTACTGTAGGTACGTATCGCAAGAATCGCGTGGAATCGTATGCGCCCGCATAAAGTTCATAGAAGTTCACATCCGCGGATGCGGATGCAAATATCCGTAACACCCCTGTTGGGTATCACAGTACAGTACTTTATTTTTATTTATTTATTTTATTTATTTGTTTACGCGGCCAAAAGGGATGAACATCGATCTTTAGAAGGAGACAGCAGATTTGCAGAGCACGGTCTCGGTCGTTGAGACCGACAAAGCGTCATATGGGTATGAGTGACAGAGACATCGCTCTACAAAGATGAAATGCCATTCTAAGGGCCAATGTTCATCACTTTCGGCCTCGTACTGTAGGTACACTTTTTGATTGGTCAGTTAGCTAACGAAGATATAGTAGCAAACACGCGCGAGGCATGCGCCACTTTGGTCCCGCTTTATTTGCAGGTCGTTGCTTGTTGCAAATATGAATCCGCATTCGTAACAGCTCCGCATTAATTGATGCGGGTGCAGATATCTGAATTAATGCGAATGTTCCGCATATGCGGATGCGAATATCCGTAACATCCATAGACTTATATTACTTTGTAAGGACAGGGCCATTGAACAAGCAAAATGACACCGACTAATTGGTCCAAAATGTTTAATTTAGCACCTATGCAACCTCAGTGACGTCTGGATTTCAAACTGGACGTTCATTAGTATCTAAGAGGTGGCGCTGATTTACTTGGTTCCAAAACCGAGAAAAAAATTGTTCGCTTGGACTTATCTTGTCATTTATATTGATGGTAACACTACTGATAGGGAGGCTTTTTTTTTAAATTCATATGTACAAGTTAGCCCTTGACTGCAATCTCATCTGATGGTAAGTGATGATGCAGTCTAAGATGATAGTGGGCTAACCTGGAAGGGGTATGGCAGTTCTTTTATTAAACCCATACCCCTTTGGTATAACTGCTACCTATTTGGTATTTGGTAGGTTGGAGATAAAAAGTAAAACTTTGAGCACAGCTGGTCAGGACCCGTAGCGCCAAACCTGTTTAGTGCTGAGAAATAAAATAACAGGCCCCAATTTGATATGAATTAACTCATTCTGATTGTTATCTAGCATTTCGCTTTTGGGTTGTTGGGTCGCTATGTTGGGTTTTAAGTCGAAAGTTAAAACTTGAACTACGAACAAATACGAAGACTAGAAGAGAGAAATAAAATCAACAAAAAATAAATTAAAACAGATTTATTTCATTTTCTACTTACATCTAAGCTAAAACAAAATATTATACTTACAAATCATACAAGGTGTTTATTAAAAAATAATTTTGCATAATATTTTTGCATTCAAAACTGTTTTCAAATACCTATTGAATTTAGAAAAAACAAATTTGCAAATGGCATGGCTGTTTTTATAAGCAAGTTATTTCTTCGTGTACTGAGTGCGACAAGGCTATCTTGGCGCGTGGCGAAAATCGGAACTAACGTTGCCGTCAAGTGTCCCCTTTGTTCTTGTTTGAATATTCTAAGCCTTTGTTCTCCAACAGCGCCCCTCTGTCAATGTCATTCGAGTGCCAAGAGAGCCTTGTCGCACTGTAATAGACAAGTTTTTTTTAAATTTAAGCACTTGTTCTAGGCTTTGGCATCCAGGGTTCTACTTTAGGGCGGGTGGTACTGTACGGTACATACTGGCCAGTTGTACCAGACAGATTTTCTGTGTGGTCCAACATCCACTTGTATTTGGGTCTGCTTGGGTCCTGAAATGTGAGAAATTAAATAAAAAGTATGTCTATGTCACTCTCCAGGTCTTAAGCTATACCCATGCAAAAAATCACGTCGATCCGTTGCTCCGTTGCGACATGATTGTAGGACAAACCAACAAACACAGTTTCGCATTTATAATAGGGGTAGTGATACACAAATCGAGGTCCTCGAATTTGAAATTAGCTCAAGGTCTTTTGCCAAAATATGCCGTTAATTATCTACTTTAATAGATAAAATAAAAACCGGCCAAGTGCGAGTCAGGCTCGATCACCGAGGGTTCCGAACTACATTCGTATTTTTTCGACATTTTGCACGATAATTCAAAAACTATGATGCATAAAAATAAATAAAAATCTGTTTTAGAATGGACAAGTAAAGACCTTTCATATGATACCCCACTTGATATAGTTATCTAACTTCGATTATCGAAAACACTTTATTATTAGTTCATGACCACAATTTAATTTTTTTTGTGTGATGTAACCACAAATTCACGGTTTTCAGATTTTTTCTCTTATGAAGACCTACCTATCTGTCAAATTGAATGATTCTAGCTCAACGGGAAGTACCCTGTAGGTTTCTTGACAGACAGACAGACAACAAAGTGATCCTATAATGGTTCCGTTTTTCCTTTTGAGGTACGGAATCCTAAAAATAAACAAAGTTGGGTTTTAAACCAATTACTTACTTGATGGGGCAGAAGATCAGTTTTATAATGCAACCATCCATACCACTCAGCGGGAACCTGAAAAATACATTGTATATTTTTAACAAATGTCAGTCTTAAAACTACTAATAATAATAATAATTATTATTATTTTCCTTATTGTTGAGTGCCAATTAGCTACTCAATTATATTACGATCTAGCCTAATGTATGACAAATAAGTAATTTTATTTTAACCTAGACTTTATCTTATACACTAAGAAATTGTCCACTGACGCATCTTAGTCTTTCTTGATTTGAGATATTATGACACTTTGTTGACGTGTTCTTTTCTCTACATGGTATAAAATAAAGTCGATTCCCGCGTCTGTATGTATGTATGTATGTATGAACGCGTAGATCTTTTAAACTACGCAACGGATTTTAATGCGGTTTTCACCAATAGATAGAGTGATTCAAGAGGAAGGTTTATAGCTTTAGTTTAATTCTCAAAAAAATTAGAGATCCCTAGAGAAATTGCAATAATGTGAATTAGGTTGGAAAAAAATCCTCTCATTTGAGAGTTTCCGAGGCAATGACACCACATTAGTAGGTATCTACATTGCACCTATGCGAAGCCGTGGCGGGTCGCTAGTTACTAATAATTAAAAATTATTATTCCGTAACAACGTCTTCAAAAAGACTGCCCCTGGTTGCCCCTGAGCCAAAGGTGCGCATCAAGCTGGCAGCAGTGCCATGCTGAATGGCCATGGACAATCTTTAGACCAGGTGGGCCTCAGAGCTCAGATCGCAGCCTCTTTCCCGCAGGCGACGGCCGATGTCACGCACGAAACCCTTCACTTCCTCATCTAAATAAATAAAAGGAAAGGGTGACTGACTGACTGACTGATCTATATATCTAGCACAGCTCAAACTATTGGACGGATCGGGCTGAAATTTGGCATGCAGATAGCTATTATGACGTAGGCATCCGCTAAATAGGATTTTTGAAAATTCAACCCCTAAGGGGGTGAAATAGGGGGTTCAAGTTTGTGTAGACCACGCGGACGAAGTTACGAGCGTAATCTAGTTCCTCCAATAAATTACTTTTCAATAATTGGATGTTTTGATTGTTATATTTCTATTTCAGCTATTCTGTCCACTTCTTCAATCTTTTTGAGGTTGGATAAATTTTCTCAGTTAGAGACTCATGCTCTGCAGGGAGCCGGCGATGGGTTGATCATGATGATGATGAATAAGTTGGATGTAATTGGCGCGCCTTAATCATTTTCTTCACCAGCCGTTGAAGACTATTCTCACCTGACTCGCATCGTAGTTCATGTTAAACTTCTCTGAGTACTCAACCCAACGGTTTCTACTGTAAAAGTATCTTGGGTTCTCATAATATTTGTTGCCAAACTTATCTTCGCCCACCAGCTTACCGTCTTTCAGCTCTTCTTGTCTGTAATATACAATATCTAAATATATATAAAAGGAACTAAGCTGACTGACTGACTGATCTATCAACGCACAGCTCAAATCACTGGACTGATTGAGCTGGGCATGCATATAGCTATTATGACATAGGCATCTACTAAGAAAGGATTTTTGAAAATTCAACCCCTGAGGGGTTAAAATGGGAGTTTGTAAAATTCTCCCTACCAGGAACCGAACCTGTCTCGGCTTCCCACTAATAAGACAACAGCGTTTACCACTGCACCAGGCAGGTCGTCAAATTTTACAAATTTACAATGTTTTCCTTCACTTTAAAAGAAAGTGATAAGTACCTACTTGATTGTTTAAAACACACATAACTCTGAAAAATTAGAGTTGCATGTCCAGGATCGAACCTTGGACTCACGGATGAGACGCAGAAGTCTTAGCCAATAAGCTATCACCGCTATCCACACCTATATTAGATAATGTTTACAAAGTGGTGTTTAAAGTTCCAAGTAGCAAAATACTTTAAAAGTGGAAATCTCATCTCAATCAACCTATGAGCTATTTCCGTGAGGCGTGCAACTAAAAGTAAATTTAAATTTTGCTACACAACTTTGGTAGGCTTTCAGTTACAGGTTTATAGTGTTAACAAGAATACTTCAATCAAATATTCGGGTCGAAGAGAAAGATGGGAAGAATTATAAGTCTTTCCAGTACCCTGTAGATAGTCCATACATTTTAAAAACCAACTTATTTGCGTAGAATCAATCAGAAACGAAATCAAAATATTACATAATAACAAACACTTTCATTTACCTGTAAAGTTTGTGCAGCGAACCAAAGATACCTCCGTTTTGGCGTATAATATTAAACACCGTGGCTACTTTATCCAGAGCCAGAAATTTCATGATTGAATTCGACATTTTTACGAAAAAATTTGCTTTCGTTTCGAAAATAATATTGATCAGACAACAAATAACCTCAAATTTTGCTTAGTGACATTGACACTTGACAGTTCACAGATGATTCATTTTATAGACGAACTAGCTTATGCTCGCGACTTCGTCCGCGTGGACTACACAAATTTCAAACCCCTATTTCACCCCCTTAGAGGAGTTGAATTTTCAAAAATCCTTTCTTAGCGGATGCCTACGTCATAATGACTATCTGCATGCCAAATTTCAGCCCGATCCGTCCAGTAGTTTGAGCTGTGCGTTGATAGATCAGTCAGTCAGTCAGTCAGTCAGTCAGTCAGTCAGTCACCTTTTCCTTTTATATATTTAGATAACCTAAAACAATTAAAAAGCACAGATAAATAACTATAGCATTAAGTTTTTCTAGTTCTATTATCATCATCATCATCAACCAATAGACGTCCTGTGCTGGACATAGGTCTCTTGTAAGGACTTCTACACGCCACGGTCTTGCGCCGCCTGGATCCAGCGGCACCTGCGACTCGTCTGATGTCGTCCGTCCACCTAGTGGGGGGTCTTCCAACGCTGCGTCTTCCGGTGCAAGGTCGCCATTCCAGCACCTTGGCAGTTCTATTATATTAACTGTCAACTATCTGTTATTTTAGATCTACTGAATAAATAATTTGAAATAGGTACATATTAAAAATTGCGAAGCAGCAGGAATCGAACCCGCGTCTCCTGGGATCGCACTAGACGCTCTGACCACTAAGCTACAGCCCGTTTACTGCCAGTGGACGAAAGTGATATGTATGTTCACTCAGTACTGAAGCGACTGTTTATGCCATCTAGTAGCGATACTTTGCAGTTATCGAAACTACTTTCAAAGCCCCATATTACAATGCAGCTGTTTGGACTGACATATTTGCTTTTTTTTTTTACTATATTTTATAATTTTTTATCTACTGAATATTTGAGACGTTCATTTCAGAATATCCTTGAGGAAACAGGAATTGATAGAGGTAAATTGATAGTCAGAAATTATTATAAAAAATATTTTATTTACAAAAGGATACTTAACAACAATTAATAAAAGTAATCAACACATCGCTTTTATCAATAAATAAAAATTAGAATAGCTGTTATTATATTTACATGATTTTCTGCTATGTCATCCTTCTTCCATACTAATCAACCCTAATTCATCATTACATACATAATCTACAGCTTTATTATTGCGTTTGCGTTTCTTTCTCTTGCTTTTCGCTATTTCTTCATTTTCTGAATCACCAACTCGTGTATTTAATTCAATAACTTTAGTTTTCGATTTTGCAGATTTTCTACCAATTGATACTTCATTTTCATTTATGGCAACACTGTCAATACCAATATTTTCAGCTTTAGTGCTTTGAAGTTCAGTACTATTGCATCGCTTTTTCTTCTTTCTTTTCTTTTTACTAGTAATAGCTTCTTTGTCATGTAAATTGGTGTCTTCAACTTTTGAATCTGTGTCACTATTTTTTTTAATTTTCTCATGATGCGAATAGCCCTTATATTTTATCTGTTGTAACAGGATTTGTTCCTGTTGCTCTATTCTCGCTAGCTTTCCCAATGCTCTTAGACCGTGGCGGGCACCTCTATAAAGGAAATAGAATATTTTACAGTAATTGAAAAACAAGTGTGTACAGTGCGACAAGGCTCTCTTGGCACTTGAATGACATTGACAGGGGGGCGCTGTTGTAGAACAAAGGCTTAGAATATTCAAACAAGAACAAAGGGGACACTTGACGGCAACGTTAGTTCCGATTTTCGCCACGCGCCTTGTCGCACTGTAACTACAGATCGTTCACTATAACTTTACCCCTGCCGTCATGTTGGCACCATTGCTTGGTATGCTTTATTCCTTAGAACTTAGGGTTCATTATTGTGTGATTTGCAATGGTGCCAACATAACGTCAGGGGAAAAGTTACAGTGAATGGTCTGTATGTATTTCAATCTGAAGTTACAACATGGAGGATAACACTTGCGACATGACACAAGACATATAGGCTAAGGATAAATTACACAAGCCCGCTGACGTCTATAACACGCGACAGGTCGAGATGGCAAACGGGGTGGTTACGCCCCGCACACCCGCACAATCCCCGCGCTAACCCGGTGCGGGCGCATTACCATCTCGATCTGTCGCGTACTATATAAGGTGTAACCAGAACGCTAGCAAAAACTAAGCATTATTGTTATACTACCTATAGTACCTAAACATAATCCAATACCAATAACCATTTGCCTCATATTGTAGTTTCAGTGATTTAGTGATCTGCTCAGACCTGGGCGCGTTTAGAACCCTCGTAGCTTTAGTTTTAAGTTTGCGTAATAATTATCACCACTATATCTTACAAATCCAACATCTGACTATCAAAAAGAGTAATTTATTACCTATTTTGAATAAATCATTTGACTTTGACTTAGTATTTTTCAAAGCCACTATGTAGTATGTATAGCGTTCAAAACTCGAGTCAATGCCCCACCTACGACGCGCAAATGCCTCCGAGTGGCTTACTTACGCGTGAATTGAATTTGGTTAAACAATTAAACTGACCAGACCGTGGGATGGTACAAGAAGTAAAATTACTTAAATAATAGTGATGGGTTTGTGAAAAAAAAAGTAAATTGAAACACATTACTTATGTGCGGTCCTTCCCTGGCAAGCTGTGAACAATTCTTCATCCGTCATCTTTACAGCATCTTTCGATTCAATCTCACTCTCTGACTGTGAATCAGAAGCTCTTACTCTAGTTGTTTTGTCACCTCCTGAAACCATAGACAAGTCAAAAGTCAAATTATTCTAGCGTTTAGACTATCGTAAGTGATTTCCATTATACATGTATGATAAAACGGCTTTACTCAAGTATTTCGTCGACATTAACCTGACTATTTTCGAAACCATCCGGGGTTCTTTTTCACAGGGACTCAGTTCACTCACGCGTCGCAGTTCAGACTGCGTGCGGCACGCGCCGCGGCCCGTTCAGCCCGCATGTGTGTGTGCGTGTGTGTCGACGAAATACGTGAGTCAGGGGGCTGATTTCGGGGGCTCACTTAGAACCCAAGAAATATACCTAGTGTTTTCCTTTTCTGCAGAGAGCATTAATGAATGTGATAGCAACACATTTAGATGTTATTTTAGTTTAGAGATTACAACAGAATTACCCACATTTTATGTGTAATTTAGGAGTTACAAAATATAGAAGATGACTTACTGAAACAGATTTTATAATTTTTTTTTCAAAAATCTTTTTTTTTCAATCTGCAGATCTATCTGTCCTTGGGCTAATAATTTTTAAATTCTGTTAAGCAATAATTAACCTATAATAGCAATTCTAAAATACCTATTAAATTAGGTTCAATTGGAGAACATGTACAAATTAAATTCACCTTGTCCCATAACAGCAGTTTTGACAAAGAACTCCGAGTATTCTTCTTTCTCCGACAGTTTTTCCTTCTTCTTCCTCTTCATTTTCCATGTGCTGTTCGTTATCTCAAACTCTTCATTGCTTTTCCGTCTTATCTTTTTAGTTTTGCCATTTTTATTTTCCACCTACAAAACACAGAATTGCTAAATCTTTAACACTGGAATTCATAGTCAAGATAGGGGCTTCTTTAGAGGACGACTCGAAATGATGACGAAAATCTTTTGAACGGATGGGCCGTGAACGGCTAGACAGACGGACAGCCAGATAGACAGACACACTTTCGCATGTATAATATTAGTATATATTAAAAAAAACCGGCCAAGTGCGAGTCAGGCTCGCGCAACGAGGGTTCCATACTACAGTCGTATTTTTTCGACATTTTGCACGATAATTCGAAAACTATGATGCATAAAAAAAAACTGTTTTAGAATGTACAGGTGAAGACCTTTCATATGATACCCCACTTGATATAGTTATCTTACTTCGAAACTTGAAAACACTAATTATTAGTTCATGACAACAATTAAATTTTTTTTGTGTGATGTAACCACAAATTCACGGTTTTCAGATTTTTCCCCGAATGTCAGCTATAAGACCTACCTACCTGCCAAATTTCATGATTCTAGGTCAACGGGAAGTACCCTGTAGGCTTCTTGACAGACAGACAACAAAGTGATCCTATAAGGGTTACGTTTTTCCTTTTGAGGTACGGAACCCTAAAAATTGTGTAGAATAGCTATTGAACTTTGAAAACCAGTTAAAATATTTTAACTGGTATATGGTATGGTATGGTAGTATATACTAACTTCCAGATTACTAGCAGCTTTATCATATAGAGCACTCCACCAATGCTCTGTGAAGTCCGACGCAGGATTGTACCCCACGCCTGTCTGACTGCGCTTTATTTTAGCCTTCAACGGCTCTGATATGCCATTCTCATCCTTGCCAAGACCTTTGCCTGTTTAAAAAAAAATTTAAATGTTGTATTTTCAATTTAATAGTTACTAGTTTATGCTCGCCACTTTGTCTGCATGGACTCCACAAATTTCAAACCCCTATTTCACCCTCTTAGGGGTTGGATTTTCAAAAATTCTTTCTTAGCGGATGCCTATGTCATTATAGCTATCTGTATGCCAAATTTCAGCCCGATCCATCCAGTAGTTTGAGCTGTGCGTTGATAGATCAGTCAGTCAGTCAATCGTTTTATATATTTAGATTAGCTTAGGCTTAGGTAATAAAAATGTAAGAGAATCTATTTATTTTTCAGTCAATTCTAAATTTAGTTTTTAATGAGGAATCCAGTGATTATGGTACCTTACAAATGACAAGATATGGTCAAGCGAACAAAATTTTTCACGGTTTAGAAACCAAATAAATCAGCGCCACCTCTTAGATACTAATGAACAACCCTTTTGAAATCCAGATGTCAATGAGGTTGCATTGGTGGTATAGCACCAATGAGTTGGTGCCATTTTGTTTGTTCAATAACCCTGTCCATACTAAGTAATATAAAAATCAATGCTTAAATATGATTGAGGTAGGATTGAGTTTAGGCTTGTTGACTTCTCAAAAGTCCTTTGGTAAAAGGACATAATATTGTGACTAATAGAGTATTATTATGGAGGAGGAAGGTGGTTATGTTAAGTATATATAAAAACGTGAATTATTTTCTTCCCATATGTAAAAAGAACTCTGTGAGTTTATTATTTCTTTAATTTATGACTGAGATAGTATGCTACTTAGGTTATCAAATAAAACATGGTAGTAAATCATAACACCAAAAACCTCCAACATAAGGATGTCCTACCCATATCTGTGAATAATGAACAGGATCCGAATAGAATCGCGGACATGTTTGCTAACCATTTTAAAGTGCAACCTATGGCAGTGGGTAGTGAGCAAAATGTTGAGACCATTGTGTCCGATACATCCTTGCAGCAGAACTCGTCTGTTGATCTGAATAATATTTTCACTCCAGATAACATTGCGCAAACTGTAAGATGTATAAAGCGTGGCAAGTCTCCGGGACACGATGGCCTCAGCATTGAGCACATACTTTATGCCAGTGATGAAGTTTATCGGGTCTTGTCCATTATATTCAAGTTATGCTTAAAGCACAGTTATTTACCACAGGGCCTTATGAAAACGGTAGTAGCCCCCATCGTAAAAAATAGAACCGGCGATCTGTCTAACCTTACCAACTATAGACCCATATCGTTAGGTACTGTGGTCGGAAAAATCTTGGAAAGGCTCTTACAACCCGAACTGACCAGGAATTTTAATATTGACGATGCTCAGTTTGGTTTTCGTGCCGGACTCTCCACAGATTCGGCTATTTTAAGTCTCAAATATACTGTAAACTATTATGTTAATAGAGATACTTCAGTATATGCATGTTTTCTAGATCTAATCCGGGCATTTGACCTCGTTAATTACAAAATACTATGGCGTAAACTTGATAGACACGTACCAAAAGAATTAATGAATCTGTGGAGATTTTGGTACGAGAACCAAACTAACTACGTAAAATGGGGCGATGCACTCTCTAGTGAATACAGACTAGAGTGTGGCGTTCGTCAAGGAGGGCTAACGTCTCCGGACCTATTTAACCTTTATATCAATGACCTTATTGGGAGGCTGAGAAGTACCAAAGTCGGTTGCCATATTGGTAACATCTGTGTTAACAATTTGAGCTACGCTGATGATATGGTGCTCCTCAGCCCCTCAATAAATGGACTTAGGAAACTGCTCAATATTTGTGAGCAGTTTGCTACAGAACATGCTCTCAAATATAATGTAGCAAAAACTGAAATGCCGTCTTCAAAGCGGGCAAGGGTCCGGAGACCGTTCCGCCGGTATATCTGAATGGGTCGTCGGTTCGGGTTGTTAAGAGCTTTAAATATTTGGGCCATATTTTATCAGAAGACATAAAAGATGACAGAGATGTGGAGAGGGAGCGCAGGGCTCTTTCGGTACGGGCTAACATGATAGCGCGCAGATTCGCTCGTTGCTCTGATGATGTGAAGGTGACGTTATTTAAAGCTTTTTGTCAATGTTTCTACACATGTCAGCTGTGGACAAAGTTTACCAAGCGCAGCTATAATGCACTTAGGGTACAATATAACAACGCCTTCCGCATCCTAATGAAGCACCCGCGTTTCTGCAGTGCTAAAGCTATGTTTGCTGCTGCAAGAGTCCCTGACTTCTTCGCCATACTCCGAGCAAGGAGCCGTCCTTGCTTGATCCTTCTGGAAAAGACTGACACACAGTACAAACGCTATCTTGTGTGCTGTTGTAGAGGATCTTAGTAATCCTTTTACAAAACATTGGTCCAACCTGCATCGGTGCGACAATAACACCTTTACTTAGATTAGTTTTTTAAATTGTTAGCTCCATTTTTTTACATTTATATTATATTCTAATCAATTCTAATATTAATTTAATCCGCTTCATACTGTGTATATTGTTATGGGTTGTATTTTCATTGCCTGAAATAAAAATTATTTATTATTATTATTATTATTATAACAAAATGGTTACCGTCAGTCCAACCGTACTTTTCCAGTTGTTTTCTTGCAAATTCCATTTATTGAATTAATTAAAATAATAGGCAATAACATAAAAAAACATTAACTTAAATCCTAACCTAAAATCACAAAAGATAAAACTTGACAGTTACCATTATTTTATTTTGGTCTGTGTTACCTATTTCATATCGTTAGTTTGTGGTTCATCGTTCTTTAATCGAAAATCTAGAACCCAGAGCCGTAAACGCAGTTTAAAAAAGAAAATCAAAAGCAAGAGAGCTAGATTTCAGAGCTGTACAAAAATCGCGGTATTTTTAAAATTCTTAAGTTGTAAAATGTAAGTTATAAATAAAAAGGCAGACAAAGGTTGAATTTTAATATAAAGATAGGATATCTACTAGACTAGAATACTTACAGGTCACATGGATGTTGGATGGATCTACAAAACCTAATTTATTATTATAAATAAAACTTTTTTATACATAACAATTTGTAAGTATATTTTAATACAACAATTTATTCCTTATATATAAATAACAATTTCAAAATAAAAATAGGCAAAAATTCATTAAAGGAATGTTATTTAGCTAGGCTAAGTAGGTATTTCTTTGCAGAAAAATATATTAAATAACAATAAAACTGATATGTACCTAACTAACGTACAATTTTATAATAAAGATTAATTTTATTTACGTAGCATATCATCCAGGTCGTCGATAGTAGATTCATTGTTGCTGTAACAAAAATCAAAAATGAGCTTTTTTGTCCATCATTTGTTCCATTTATTATCAAATCTATGATAAATCTTAGTGTTGTTAGGTATATCATAAGTCATAACATATTGCATGCTAATAGGCAAAATTTGGCTGTACCTTTTTGTTTTGTAATATCTGCACTGTTTACCCATATTCGCAATAAAGAAATTGAATTTGAATTTGAATCAGCAAAATCATCGGCCAGCTTATTGAACCAATTAAAATTCTGACGTGGGCAGAGCACCGAACACAGACACGCTTTCACCACTATAATTATAGAATTACAATCCTCAAGAATGCGTACATGCGTGTCACCGAAAGGGATAGGCACTGAATTGCACAGAATTACATTGCTCTATAGAAGCTTGCAGAAGCTGTGGTAGCCTAGTGGTTAGGACGTCTGCCTTCCAATCGGAGGTCGGGGGTTCAATCCCGGGCACGCACCTCTAACTTTTCGGAGTTATATGCGTTTTTTAAGTAATTAAAATATCACTTGCTTTAACGGTGAAGGAACACATCGTGAGGAAACCTGCATGCCTGAGAGTTCTCCATAATGTTTTCAAAGGTGTTTGAAGTCTGCCAATCCGCACTTGGCCAGCGTGGTAGACTATGGCCAAAACCCTTCTCACTCTGAGAGGAAACCCGTGCTCAGTAGTGAGCCGGCGATGGGCTGATCATGATGATGATGATGACATTGCTCTATGTACGGCACAAGATATAACTGAACATGGAAAAATCGGCACGCAGTGAGGAATATAATAGCTTTATCCTTTTCTTACATGTGCATTATATCTCAATACTACATCTATCTAATAATAATACTAGTATGATACTAGTCTATGATATGATTTTGTAAGTTTTCATCCTCTTTTGTTCATGCTCAAAACACAAACTATCATACGTCATACAGAACGGCTTACAGATTTTGATAAACCGGACTCTCTATCGTTTAACTTCTGGATAGTAATTATCGTTTGGATCTCGTTTAGACCTTTCCAAGTAGGGCAGCCCGTGGGATCCAGCTGAGGAGTAGTTCTCTAGCTGCGGCTTGGAAAGCAACTCAGGTCTGAAATTCTTTAGGAAGTACACCCAACACTTGATTGTTTCTTGGTCAAATGAATTTCTGTAATAAATCAAAGTAAGTCATCATGACCATCAACCCAATGTCAACCCATTTAACAGTAATGTACATCAGCCTTTAGAATGACATTTCAGCTTGTACAGCGTTGTCTCTATCACTCAAATGTCCAAACACGAAATACATGGTATTTCTAAATCTTTAAACGGTTTCGGTGAGGTTTTAGCGCAGTTTCGGTAAGGTTTCCGCGAAGTTTCAGTACGGTTACGGCGCGGTTTAGGTGAGGTGTTGGTGATGTTTCGGCATGGTTTCGGTATGATTACAGTGAGGTATCAGCGCTAATTCGGTGAGGTTTCAGCACAGTTTCAGTACTGTTACCCGTTTCCACTTCAGCTACTAAATTAAGATGGTACCTAAACACAGTAGCCGGCCAGAAATAGTACATCGACATTTAGAATGAGATAGCTGCTTCGTATAGCGCTGTATCTGTTACTCAAACCTATACGTTTTGTTGGTCTAAACGACAGAGGCAATGCTCTACAAATCTGCTATCTCCTTCTAAAGATCGATGTACATTGTACATAACTTTCTATCTAGGTAGATATCTGTGAATAATACACTTAATACTCACTTATTAAGTATAATATCATCCAATTCTCTAACATAGTAATTTGGGTGGTCTTCCAATATATCTAACTTGCCTAACATAGTGTCATCTACTTCATATACCTCACCTGAAATTACAAGATTTACAATTTCAAAGATTTATTTCATTACACTGTACATTTTTAGAATATCAAATATCAATGCTTTCTAACAATTTGAAGTGACTAGTGAGGTAAACGCTATGGTTATAGCAATATTAATTTCTAAAAATTACAAGTTCATTAAAAACTATCTTATGCTCACGACTTCATCTGCATGGACTACACAAATTTCAAACCTTTAGAAGTTGAATTTTTAAAAATCCTTTCTTAGCGGATGCCTACATCATAATAGCTATCTGCATGTCAAATTTCAGCCTGATTGGTCTAGTAGTTTGAGCTGTGCATTGATAGATCAGTCAGTCACCTTTTCCTTTTATATATTTAGACTACTTAATGCCCAAATCCGTACAACCACGACTTTCGAATAAAGATACCCTTGTCCCTTCATCATCATGATCAACCCATCGCCGACTCAATGCAGAGCACGGGTCTCCACTCAGAGCGAGAAGGGTTTGGCCATAGTCTACCACACTGGCCATGTGCGGATTGGTAGACTTCACACACCTTTGAGAACATTATGGAGAAATCTCAGGTATGCAGGTTTTCTCACGATGTTTTCCTTCACCGTTAAAGCAAGTGATATTTAATTATTTAAAACGCACATAACTCCGAAAAGTTAAGAGGTGCGTGCCCGGGATCTAACCTCCGACCTCTGATTAGAAGGCGGACGTCCTAACCACTAGGCTATCACAGCT
The DNA here is from genome assembly GCF_902806685.2 of Maniola hyperantus. Taxonomy (NCBI): domain Eukaryota; kingdom Metazoa; phylum Arthropoda; class Insecta; order Lepidoptera; family Nymphalidae; genus Maniola; species Maniola hyperantus. The sequence goes on from NC_048562.1 coordinate 2,395,072, forward strand.
ATTATCCCTTACCTTTAACATAATGTCCATCACCGGGACTGTACAATAAAAAGGGAATATTATACTTTGTTCCAATAATCAAAGGATATTTAGTCTTGGTTGCTCCCTCTGCTATGAATTTACCTACACCGTGCTCTGGGTTTGTGAGCCAATGGTGGTTTGGTTCATTCCTCTTAAGTGTTCCATAGACAAATACTTTGTGAGTCATCTGTAGATAAAAAATACTTAAATAATAGGCACAGATTCAAATAAAAAGAACTCTCACCTTGAACCTAAAAATTTTTATACATCATCGTCTCAACAAATCCCTAGCCTACTAGGTACCCGTACTGGGCACGGGTCTTCTCTCAGAATGTGAAAGGTTTAGGTTAGTCCACCACATCAAGTGCAGACTGACAGAATTTACACACCACCAAGAATATTATGGGGGACTCTAAGGTATGCAGGTTTCCTGACGATGTTTTCCTTCACCGTTAAATCAAGAAATATTTACGTAATTGTGTTTTACAGTCACATAGCCTCAGAATACAATATAATAGTTGATACAGCTCCGAAAAGTTAAAATTGGGTAAAATTACAATAATATTAAAAATCTTTTAGTAGGACTCACGGTTCGGACGAATTTAAATTTAGTATGTACAATAATAGACCCTAAAATATAATATATCATTTGAAAACAATACTAAAACATAGTGAAATCAATTTAAAATCACTAAAATCACAATTTTTTGTTTGTCAACACAAAACAAAGATTATGTTATGTATGAAATGGATTTCATGCTTCAATAGGCTACTTGACAATTTTTTTAAGTTGGTCTTAAATGGTTAATATTTGTCCTATTATATCAAAAAAATTAACACTATATTTTTTTGCGCCCTAAAAACCGTAAAACTTTAATTTAAAAAAATATTTTTCTTAGACAGGTGAAAACACTGTCGGCCATGTTTGGCCGATAGATTATCTGTGCTCTGACGTCATGCATTTGTAAACAACAGTATAACCACAGGGTTATACTGTACGGGAACGTTTACGGGGCCTCTAATACTGACAGAAAGACAGTACTGCCAACATAAATAGTCCAACCCTTAGATGAATCTCTATGGTCCAACCAGTAACCACAGTCCTACAAAAAATAGCTCTGTAGACTGTAGGTCTGTAGCATAGATTATCTACTATATACTGTCTGTAGGTTGTCTTCTTGGATGAATGGTTGTCTTATATTTACAACACAGAGTAGGTACATGATTTACAATTTACAAAATACTCTGTGGTTGTCTTGTCTTTATCTATAGTATCCATATTAATCTGTGATTATAACTAAAAATAATAATTATTTTATGTCATAAATCATAATATTATTAAAAAAGTGATAGTAAAGTCTTTATTAAGTGTAGGTATGGTGTAGGTAAAATATAACAATTAATAAAGATATAAAAAATGAGTAACATTTATATACAAGAACCGCCTGCTCTGGGAAAGGCAAGTAACCTCCTGTTAATTTAGTAATACTAAGTAATTTATTATTTACTAACTTAAGCCATAAGCCCTCAACTTTCAAACCCCTATTTTACCTTCTTAGGGGATGAATTTTCAAATATCCTTTCTTAGCGGATCTTAACGTCATTATAGCTATCTGCATGGCTATCTGCTGTACTAAATTTTATCAAAATCGGTTGAACGGTTGGACCGTGAAAAGCTAGCAGACAGACACACTTTCGCATTTATAATATTAGTATGGATTATCTACGTTTAAGGATACTGTATTAGGCTAAGTTCGGAAATAAAAGGCTATTTCATTATTTTTATTTATTTATTGAGAGTATGGTCAATATTTCAGGTGCTGTTAAAAACTTCAGCAGGGGACATAGATATAGAATTATGGACGAAAGAAACTCCCAAAGCCAGCCGCAACTTTATACAGCTGTGCATGGAGGGATATTACAATGGTAAGGTAAAAGGCATCTAAACCTATGTATGAAAATAATGTATTGTTATACAGGGTGTAACCAAAACGGTAGCAAAAATGAAGACAGGTGATAGTACTGATGATTACTGATATGACACCACAAAACCGGCCTAGTGCGAGTCAGGCTCACGCAACGAGGGTTCCGTGCTATAGTCGTATTCTTTCGACATTTTGCACGATAATTCAAATGATACCCCATCTTTCATATGATACCCCACTTAATATACCTAGTTATTTTACTTCGAAAATTGAAAATACTTATTTTTAGTTTTTTCATGTGTGATGTAACCACAAATTCACGGTTTTCAGATTTTTCCCGTAATGTCTGCTATAAGACCTACCTACCTGCCAAATTTCATGATTCTAGGTCAACGGGAAGTACCCTGTAGGTTTCTTGACAGACCGACAGACAGACAGACAGACAGACAGCCAACAAAGTGATCCTATAAGGGTTCCGTTTTTCCCTTTGAGGTACGGAACCCTAAAAAAAATAAAAAAAATCCTCCACGTTTTATTAGAAGTTTCCTAACTGAGGTGAACTGTGGTATGGATAAAACAATATTATATGTTGGTTTCAGGCACAATATTTCACAGAGTGGTGCCTGGGTTCATTGTGCAAGGGGGTGATCCCAGCGGGGATGGAACTGGAGGGGAGTCCATATATGGGGCACCATTTAAAGTAAGTCATCATCATCATCATGATCAACCCATCGCTGGCTCACTACAGAACACGGGTCTCCTCTCAGAATGAGAAGGGTTTTGGCTATAGTCCACCGCGCTGGCCATGTGCGGATTGGTAGACTTCACACACCTTTGGAGAACTCTCAGGCATGCAGGTTTCCTCACGATGTTTTCCTTCATCTGTGAAGTTTGAGCCTCAATAGCTCAACGGGTAAAGGAGTGGACTGAAAACCGAATGGTCGACGGTTCAAACCCCGCCCGTTGCACTATTGTCGTACCTACTCCTAGCACAAGCTTGACGCTTAGTTGGAGACGAAAGGGGAATATTAGTCATTTAACATGGCTAATATTCATTTAAAAAAAAAAAAAAAAGTTGAGATGTGCGTTGATAGATCAGTCAGTCAGTCACCTTTTCCTTTTATATATTTAGATTTAAGATTAACTAAAAAAATGTATTCTCTTCTTTACCAGGATGAATTCCACTCTCGACTCCGGTTCAACAGAAGAGGTCTGGTGGCGATGGCTAATGCGGGCAAGGATGACAACGGGTCTCAGTTTTTCTTTACGCTAGCTGCCACACCTGAACTTCAAAACAAACACACAATTTTTGGGAAAGTTACTGGTAAGCTGTCTTCTAGTAGGTACAATTTTTTTTGTATATTACCCATATTATAAATGTGAAAGTGTGTTTGTTTGTTGGTGTACTGGTTTGTTGGTTTGTTGGATTGTCCTTCAATCATGTCGCAACAGAGCAATGGAACCACGTGATTTTTTGAATGGGTATAGTCGGAGACCTGGAGAGTGACATTTTATCTACTATTACGAGGCTACTTTTTGTCCTGGAAAATCAAAGAGTTCCCACGGGATTCCCAAAACCCTAAATACACGCGGACGAAGTCGCGGGCATCATCTAGTATTAGTATAATTTTTGATTTATCGTGCAAATGTCGTTAAAAACCTCAACCCACGCGAACAGAACAGGATTCCCACAGAAACGGGTAAAACCAAAATCATAAGTGGTAACACTGCCACATGGCTGTGTTTTTCAGGTGATACAATATACAATGTGCTGAAGTTATCCGAGGGTCTCATAGGCCCTGATGACAGACCGGAGCATCCTCACAAGATCACCAGCACCGAAGTGCTTATTAACCCGTTTGACGATATAACTCCCAGGGTGCATGAGAAGATAGAAGAAGACAAACCAAAGAAGAAGAAGAAAGAGAAACAGGGAGTTAAGTAAGATTATTTTTTGTAAAAGTTTCACTATCATATACTAGATGGCGTTGTACGAAGTTGAATCTCGCTTGAGAAGATTTCATCGACGAATTTTATACAGGTTTTTATTTTGGGATTCAAAAAGGGATATGAAACTGGGCCTGATTCTGACATGATAATCAACTATTGTAACATATTAACTAATTTGCAATATAGGTAAAACAAATTACATGCTCAAGTAGTTACTTTTTGGATTTGAACAAGACTTGATTTAAACAAAAAACAATGCCTGTTTTCTATACAAAAACTGTGTAGAACAGAATTAACACAGATATGCATTTACTTGAACATAGGTCGTTTTTAAGCCCTATAAGAGTTCTTTAGACTATGTTAAATTTTCTCTTTCTTTTGAATTAGGAATTTCGGTCTTCTCTCTTTCGGCTTGGAGGCAGAGGAAGACGAAGGTGAAGCGCAGGAGTTCAGAGGGAAACCCAAGTCCACTCATGATCTTCTAGAAGATCCTAAGTTGAGCAAGAAGACTGCTGCCGGTAAGTATTTAACCGATTAAAATATATAAAATCTAAATATTATATAAACGGAAAAGGTGACTGACTGACTGACTGACTGATCTATCAACGCACAGCTCAAACTACTGGATCGATCAGGCTGAAATTTAGCATGCAGATAGCTATTATGACATAGGCATTCGTTAAGAAAGGATTTTTGAAAATCCAACCCCTAAGGGGGTGAAATAGGGGTTTGGAGTTTGTGTAGTCCAAGCGGGCGAAGTCGCGAGCATAAGCTAGTAAAATATAATAGTGTAAAATTCTCTAATAGCCAGAATGCAAACTGTAAAACTATTATGCATAAATATTAAAAAAAAAACTATTTTAGAATCGGTACCCTTATTATCAATGCAAAAGTGTGTTTGTTTGTTGGTTTGTCCTTCAATCACGTCGCAACGGTGCAACGGATTGACGTGATTTTTTGCATGGGTATAGATAAAGACCTGGAGAGTGACATAGGCTACTTTTTACCCCGGAAAATCAAAGAGTTCCCACGGGATTTTTAAAAACCTAATTCCACGCGGACGAAGTCGCGGGCATCAGCTAGTGGCTAATATTCTTTTAAAAAAAAGTGTTGTCGCAACTAAGCCACACATCTCACTCTTCCAAATGCTTAATTTTACAGAATTAGAATTAGAACAAGAGAAATTAGAAGAAGAATCATCAATCCAAACAGAAGAAAAGAAGAAAGAAACAGAAGCGGCCGTCAGCAACATTAGAGATAAACTCAAAAAGAGCGAGAAATCTCCAGAAGAGAGTGCAGACAGAGATGACGATAGTAAGAGAAGAAAGGAGAGTGACTCGGAGGAAGAGTATTATTTAGGAAAAGAAAGGGATATGGAGAGGCAGAAAGAGAGGTTAGTTCATTCTAGCATGTATGTTTTCAAAGTGGTGATAGGCTAGGGTTAGATCACACAAAAAAAATTAAATTGTGGTCATGAACTAATAATTAGTATTTTCAATTTTCGAAGTAAGATAACTATATCAAATGGGGTATCATATGAAAGGTCTTCTCCTGTACATTCTAAAACAGATTTTTATTTATTTTTATGCATCATAGTTTTTGAATTATCGTGCAAAATGTCGAAAAAATAAGACTGTAGTACGGAACCCTCAATGGGTGAGCCTGACTCGCACTTGGCCGGTTTTTTTACTTTGTAGTGGTTTTGGAAGTCAGTTTTTTTAATTTTTTTATGTGATCTTCAACTCGCACGTCACTGGCACGGTACGCAGCCTTTCTAGTAACTGGCATACCTGTTACACCAGTGGCGTGCACAGGATTTAAAGCCAGGGTAGGCATATAGTTAGGTAGGAACCTGTTTACTGGCAGGTCATAATGAAAAATAAATAAATAAATAAATTATTATTTATTGATCAAAAACATAGGTACAATTATACATACTTACTTACGAGAACTAATACATACTTATACATAATAACAAACCAGTTTGTTAAGTAGGTAGGTATACACAAAAATCGACTGTCCCTAAGCTAGGTATACACCTGTGTTTTATGCATTGAACTATTGCAACTGGGGTAAGCAGTGCATTTATGCCTCTATGACCTGCACGCCACTGAGTTACACGCATGTGTACCACGAACTGACATTCTGCTAGTAGCTGGCATGCCAGCCTGCCAGCACCTAGCATGCCATTAACTAATATGTGTATCATGGGCATAAAGCTGCCATTGGCATTGGTTGAAAAAAAACTCCCAATCATTTTTTTGAATTTCCTCACAGGGACCGAATAAGGCAAGAAATAAAAGAGCTAAGAAAAGAGATGAAAGGTCCAAAACCTGAGGAGCTAAAAGAAGAAAATACAGAAGAGAAGAAAGTGAAGAGTCTGGAAGAAGAGAACGAAATGTACAAGAAGTTTGTAGAAGAGCAAGAGAAGTATAAAAAAATGAAAGAAAAAATACCTAAGAAAGGAGCTGCCAGGTACGTATCGGCTTTAGGGTTCCGTACCCGTTCTATTGGGACCCTATTACTTAGCCTCCGCTGTCCGTCCGTCTGTCTGTCTGTCAGCGGGTTGTATCTCATGAACTGTAGGTAGAGAGTTGAAATGATAAAGAATAGAATGTGTATTTCTATAAGTTCCGAAAATTGCAAATGGGCGTGGCCGCCATTTTAGTGACGTCAGCACTAGACTGAAGTTTCGAGCCGATGGTATATTTTTGTTTCGGCTGACGTCAAAATGACGTCATTTCGATGTTAATGAGACATGGTTCAAGCACAATAGCAATTTGCGGGACTTATAATAAAAATTTCAAAATGACCGCTATAAAATTTAAAGTGATATTTCTTGTACGATAGTACGGAACCCTTCTTGTGCGACTCCGCTTCGTACTTGACCGATTTTTCAAGGATTTCGTATTTCTAGCTTTTCACGGTGTAGGGTACAAGAGTATACCTAAAGTGGACCGTCTCCTTTTATGATTCTAGGTCACCGGGAAGTACCCTATAGGTTTTCTTGACAGACACGACAGACAGACGGACGGACGGACAACGAAGTGATCCTATAAGGGTTCCTTTTTTCCTTTTGTGGTACAGAACCCTAAAATTCATCATCATCATGATCAACCCATTGCCGGCTCACTACAGAGCACGGGTCTGGCCATAGTCTACCACGCTGGCCATGTGCGGATTGGTAGACTTCACACACCTTTGAGAACATTATGGAGAACTCTCAGGCATGCAGGTTTCCTCACGATGTTTTCCTTCAACGTTAAAGCAAGTGATATTTAATTACTTAAAACGCACATAACTCCGAAAAGTTATAGGTCGACCCGGGATCGAACCCCCGACCTCCGATTAGAAGGCGGACCTCGTAACCACTAGGCTATCACAGCCCTAAAAATTAAAAAGTATTATTTCTTGCACGATGGTACGGAATCCTTCGTGTGCGAGTCCGAATCGCACTTGACCGGTTTTTGTTTCACGCGAAATCTGAAACTAAGGCTTTTTAGAAATACAATCGCGGTTTTACCTATTAAAAGAGTCATAGAGCCTTCATAGCTCAACGGTTAGAGGAGCAGACTGAAAACCTAAAGGTCGCCGGTTCAAACCCCATCCGTTGCACTATTGTCGTACCTACTCCTAGCACAAGCTTTACGCTTAATTGGAGGGGAAAGGGGAATATTAGACAGCAATTTGGCTAATATTCTTTAAAAAAAAAAAGTGATATAGTAAGTGAAGTGGTTCCCATTAGATTACAACATGGGGTTATTCAAGGGGCGGACCAACAAATTCCTAAAAGGCCGGCAACGCATCGGCGGTTCCTCTGCGGCAAATTTTCATGGGCGGCGGTAATCACTTAACATCAGGTGATCCGCTGTGCGAGCGAGCTGTTAAACTTTGGAATTCACTACCATTGACCATACGGAAATCAAAGTCACTAGACTCCTTTAAAACTGCAGTGAAGAATCATTATCTTACAAATTGAAGACGACAATCATATTTGTTTCTCCTTAAATACGATTATAGAGTATATATTAGGCTATTTTATTAGTATACTAGCTTATGCTCGCGACTTCGTCCGCGTGGACTACACAAATTTCAAACTGCTATTTCACCCCCTTAGGGGTTGAATTTTCAAAAATCCTTTCTTAGCGGATGCCTACGTCATAATAGCTATCTGCATTCCAAATTTCAGCCCGATCCGTCCAGTAGTTTGAGCTGTGCGTTGATAGATCAGTCAGTCAGTCAGTCAGTCAGTCAGTCAGTCAGTCACCTTTTCATTTTATATATTTAGATTGGTATTATACATATTATTTAATACATGTATTAGTGGTTTATGTATTAGTATGTATCAGTTATTTGAATGTATGTTTATTAGTATATTACACACCACCCGCAGTCTAATTTTCCTTATACCAATCTTTAAGGTTGCCTGGTAGAGATCGCTAATTAGCGATAAGGCCGCCTTTCGTATCTTCCTTCTTGTGGTTGTGCAAATAAAGTGTGTTTATTATCCGCCTGCTCGTTTGCTCGCTATCTCTATTTAAAAAAAAAGTGAAAGAAAAAAATTCAAGATGGCGTCCTTTTCAGAAGCCGACGAACGAAATTCACGAAGAGACAGTTAAAAAAGAAAGCGTGGGCCAAGAATTTGTACGAAAATCGAGACTATCCGGATAATTATACCGATTCGAAATTCCTAGAGGACCTAAGAAAGAATTTGTTCGTGGAAAAAGTTACCTTAAGACAAGCGGTGAAAGGGTCATTTTACGTCGTCCTACGTTTGTGTATATGTGTCCTTTACGCCGTTTTGTTTATTTACATGTACAACAAATGGGTACACACCCACACAGTGATATATTTCTCTATAACCGTTGCTTGTGTGTGTTATTTTCTATATTTTTACATCGAAGGCGGTGCTTTCTTAGTGCACTTAAAAATAGTTCTTATTTACTTAGTGATAGGGTATATTTTGTCACCGGTATTACACACGTTGACAGATACGGTTAGTACAGATACGATATACGCTTGGTCTGTCATAATGATGTTGGTGCATTTAATGTTCTTCGATTATAACGTTCCGGCCGCGTTCGTATCGAAATCTTTATCGATAAACGCTGCGATATTTTCGTCTGTATGTCTAGTATCTCGATTATCGACACCGTTCGATGCTTTTGTATTGCTAACGATATCGGTAAAGTTTTTCGTATTGAGTCCACAGTTATTCAAATCGGTATCAAGTACCGATATGTTTTTAACGTTATTTAGCGTAACGTTATTAGTAACGGTTATTTCTTTGTATACCGTTTCGGGTGCTCTGTTGTCTTATTTTGTTATTCTCGTGTTGTTTTTAAGCGGTTATTGCCCGGTAATGTTTGTGAGATGGCAAAAATACAAAGATAATATCTATGGACCGTGGGATGAGGCGATAATTAACAATTCAGACGAATTCGATGATTTCCCATGATAAAGTAAAAACCCATGTGAAATATTCTCACTCCTGGGCATAAATAAAATAAAAAAAGCCATTTATTCTTAAGTTCCTTAGTTAGTTACATAGTAGATTAAATTTGTTAGTAACCTAGGAAAATAAGTAAAATGTACTAATACATTTTACTTATTTTCCTAGGTTACTATGGTTAGTAAGTGAACACTATTTTTTATGGAACACTAGCTGATGACCGCGACTTCGTACGCGTGGATTAAGATTTTTAAAAATTCCGTGGGAACTCTTTGATTTCCCGGGATAAAAAGTAGCCTATGTCCTTCCCCGGGATGTAAGCTAACTCTGTACGGTATTTCATCAAAATCGGTTAAACTGTTGAGCCGTGAAAGCTAGCAGACAGAAGGCACACTTTCGTATTTATAATATTAGTATGGAAGTATGGATAGTCAAAAAGTTCCCACGGTATTTTTTTAAGAAGCTCAACCCAAGCGACGAAGTTGCAGGGATTAATGTATTGCTATTGAGCTCGCAGGTATACAAATCGGTATCGGTTCCAATTTGTGTTGAACGTTATTAATATCGGCACTGCTGATATCGTTACCGATAATATCGTTTCTATACACGCTGAAATTATAGTGGTTGTCTTCCCGCGGTAGAACGATTTGCCCTCAGTAGTACTATCGAAATTTCGAGTTAAACTTGAAAAATAAAAATGTTTATGTTTTAAAAAATTTAAAAAAAATCGACAACTCGGAAGTGTGAGAAACAATAGTAACTCCCTAGACGTAACGTGAATAGTGGGTAGGTACATCCACTCGCACCACGCTGCCAATAAAGTGAACAAGTTTAGAGCAAAATAAGCTCTCGCGCGTAGTGATACGGCATAAACTAGCCTGCACGCACGCGGTATCACTATTGGTTCGAGGTCTCATTCGAATTTTGACTCTAATAATTTTTTAAATTTATAAATCGATTGTAATACCACGACAAAATCATTTCGCTTCGGGAAAACAACCATTAAAATTTCAGCGTGTATAGATAACGGTACATTTTTTAATATTTTCGATTTTGCGTTACTCTTGAGCGGCTGTTGCCCTGATGCTTGTAAATGCAAAGATAGCATCTACAGACCGTGGGATAAAGTGATAACAATTCAGACGAATTCGCCAATTTCCCATAGTTAATATTATTTTTAATTAAATGCTAATATTAATTTATTTTAAGCAGTGTGTATTATTTATGTATGTTCTGAGATGCACAGGCCACAGACTGAAAAGAAACGAATGATATTCCAAAATCTAAACTAAATTGACAGGTCTTAATCCAGTGCTATCCTTTTCTACGGGGACCATTATGAAAGGGATAGCAGTATTTCTAGACCTATTTATTATGTATAATTTTAATTTAGATATTGCGCACAACTACAAGATAAATAAGCCACAATGGCGTCGATTGAAATTGAAATGAAATGAAATGATTGAAATGATTTATTTGTTTTAAAAGGTCTTTTTAAAATTAGTTTGCAAAACCTGTATCTCAGGGTCCCCGCTCTCCCTCCTCCATCATTAACAAATAAACACTTATACAAAACTAAATTTAGTTAACTTTAGTCGATTCTGTTGTCTTTCTATGAACTTAATTTAGAATACGTACATATCTGCATCTTTCTTTTTAATTTTTATTTTTATTTAGATACAAGTTAGCCCTTGACTGCAATCTCACCTGATGGTAAGTGATGATGCAGTCTAAGATGATAGCGGGCTAACCTAGAAGGGGTATGGCAGTTTTTATTAAACCCATACCCCTTTGCTTTCTGCACGGCATCGTACCGGAACGCTAAATCGCTTCGCGGCACGGCTTTGCCGGTAGGGTGGTAACTAGCCACGGCCGAAGCCTCCCACCAGACCAGACCAGAAATTTAGAAATTATAAAGTTCCAAACCCCTGCCAGGAATCAAACCCGGGACCTCCCACTAATAAGACCACAGCGCTCACCACTGCGCCAGGGAGGTCGTCAAAATTAAAGTAAGGTATTGCTATAAAGGGACTGAAAATGAATTTTTCATGTTTAATAAACTTTTTATGTTAAATATTTTGTATAATGTCAATTTTATAATAACAAAAAATAACCATTATTTATAATTTTGTGAATAATATAATTAGGAATATGTAATTCTAAGAATTGAGAAGAATAAAAACTACTTGAACCATAAAATACGTATTTTGTTTTATTAATATAAATTTAAGTCCTGATACTATTTCGAGATACTGCGCGAGTGTTTTGACCGCCAAGTTAAGAGAGTGTCGCTAAGCGAGTTTTTTTCTTTGATATTTTTAGGGTTCCGTACCTCAAAAGGAAAAACGGAACCCTTATAGGATCACTTTGTTGGCTGTCTGTCTGTCAAGAAACCTACAGGGTACTTCCCGTTGACCTAGAATCATGAAACTTGGCAGGTAGGTAGATCTTATAGCTGACATTTGGGGAAAAATCTGAAAACCGTGAATTTGTGGTTACATCACACAAAAAAAATTAAATTGTGGTCACGAACTAATAATTAGTATTTTCAATTTTCTAAGTAAGATAACTATATCAAGTGGGGTATCATATGAAAGGTCTTCACCTGTGCATTCTAAAACAGATTTTTATTTATTTTTATGTATCATAGTTTTTGAATTATCGTGCAAAATGTCGAAAAAATACGACTGTAGTACGGAACCCTCAATGCGCGAGCCTGACTCGCACTTGGCCGGTATTTTATTATTAAAACCCTTTGGTTTCTACACGCCATCGTACCGGAACGCTAAATCGATTGGTGTATTTTCAGAGAGAGTTTCACACTAGAACTGCTAGCGAAGTTCAAGACGAAATTACACGCGATAAAAGAGAAGGCACAAGGCGAGACAGAGACACAAGATGATGAAGACAACATCAATACTGATGAGTGGTAAGCAAGATATACAGGATGTAACCAAAACGCTATAAGCTGTGATACCCTAGTGGTTAGGACGTCCGCCTTCTAATCGGAGGTCGGGGGTTCGATCCCGGGCACGCACCTCTAACTTTTCGGAGCTATGTGCGTTTTAATTAATTAAATAAGGAAAACATCGTGAGGAAACCTGCATGCCTGAGAGTTCTCCATAATGTTCTCAAAGGTGTGTGAAGTGTACCAAACCATGGTAGGTACATGGCCAGCGTGGTAGACTATGGCCAAAACCCTTCTCACTCTGAGAGGAGACCCGTGCTCTGTAGTGAGCCGGCGATGGGTTGATCATGATGATGATGATGATGAACTAAACACAATTCAATACCAATACCCATTTGCCTCATTTTGTAGTTTTAGTGAATTAGTATTTTTCAAACCCACAATGTATGGCGTGCAAAACTCGGGCCAATGCCCCGCCCACGACGCGGCATTGACTCCGAGTGGCCTACTTACGCAACGTTCGTTGGCCTCTAACGTCAGTCAGTTGTTTTATTTGCAATATATCGTAAACGATTACAAAATCATACGATTTTTTCCGTCCGTCAGTCCGTCCGTCCGTCCGTCTGTCTGTTTGACTGTCTGTCTGCCAGGAAACCTATAGAGTACTTCCCGTTGACCTAGAATCATGAAATTTGGCAGGTAGATAGGTCTTATAGCTGACATTAAGGGAAAATTCTTAAAACCGTGAATTTGTGGTTACATCACATGAAAAAAATTAAAATGTGTTCATGAACAAATATTGCTATTTTCAACTTTCAAAGTAAGATTACTATATCAAGTGGGGTATCATACGAAAGGGTTTTACCTGTAAATTCTAAAACTGATTTTTATTTATTTTTATGCATAATAGTTTTTGATTTATCGTCCAAAATGTCGAAACAAATACCCGAGTACGGAACCCTCGGTGCGCGAGTTTGACTCGCACTTGGCTGGCTTTTTACAGTAGGTAAGTACTTTTATTTTATAGGATGGGCCATACCCTTCGCTTCGAAGACAAAGGTGCGGTGCTAGCAAAGGACGCATCCACCAAAGGAGATGATTGGTTCGACATCTACGATCCACGGAACCCGATCAACAAGAGAAAGAGGGAGAATGCTGAACAAAAGACTAAGAAATAAATATATATCTGTCTCTTTCACGTGTTTTTTTTCTTGTTTGCTAACCAAAAGCCTAAATTATTATCTGCCAAATCCACCATGATCTAAACTTAAACTTTATAGTCGCTGATCGTTCCTGGCTGTGTTGGGGACAATACGCATAGAAACTTTCAGCTTTTATAAAATAACGAAGATCTGGCCCTCACAGGCTCTTAGCCCAAAAGTGGTAATACTGTATTTCAACTTGCGTAGACTAGCTACTGAATAGTCCGCGACAGCTCGGGATGGCAATCGGGGTATAAGGCGGTGGGGCGCCCAGCACCCCCGCGCTATAAGCAGCGCGGGGGGTGTGCGGGGCGTTTCCACCCCGATTGCCATCTCGACCTGTCGCGTAATATACCTACCTGCCAAATTTCATGATTCTAGATCAACGGAAAGTACCCTATAGGTTTCTTGACAGACAAAGGGTTAAAGGTTCCTTTAAGGGTTCCTTTTGAGGTACGGAACCCTATAATCATAATCATTTCATAATCATAATCATTTATTTATTTTGCTCAGATATGGTAGGTACATGTAAATTATTTACATGGGGTCTTAAAAGTTAGGTAATCAGTTACATATCCTGCCAAGCATGGCGTGCAAAATTATTTCTAAATTATCTTCATAAATTATCTAATTTCATTAATATTGTTATGTCATCACTCATCATTTAAATGTTTTTAATAATTCAAATGTCTATTTCTATGCATGCATTATTTAAAATTTGTCATTAAAAAAATCATTAACTCTATAATAAGTTTTATTTAGTAGAAAATTAAACAAATAACTTCTAAAAGTTGTAGTACTGTGTTTCAACTTGCGTAGACTACCTACTGGACATACTCTGAGTCACAGCTTTAAACAATAAGTTGTTAATCTTATCAGAGGTATCACACATCTGCGGGCAAAGTTCACGGGTCAGTACTCGTAATTATTTACCTACCACCTCAAGTGATGTTCAAATTTTTTTTTTTATATATAAAAGAATATTAGTCATGTTAAATGACTAATATTCCCCTTTCCTCTCCAACTAAGCGTCAGGCTTGTGCTAGGAGTAGGTACGACAATAGTGCAACGGGCGGGGTTTGAACCGTCGACCTTTCGGTTTTCAGTCCACTCCTTTACCAGTTGAGCTATTGAGGCTCTGTTTTAAATTTTTTATCGTAAATTAAAATTATCGGGTTTTAAAGAGCTTTTTCTTGTTAGTGAACTTCTCATTAAAGATTGCGCGTTTAGACATATGGATGAGATCTATAGAGCGCGCGCTGACTTTGCTTAGACTTCAAACGAGACAGATGTATATATCTCTCACATAAATCTGTCTCGTTTTAACTCAATCTTAAGTCTGAGCAAAGTAAACTACGCCACCTACGCTACGTAGGAACGCCATATAATAATTGTTAATCTTGAGCTATCAAACATCTGCGGGCAAAGTTCACGGGTCAGTACTCGTAATTATTTACCTACCACCTCAAGTGATGTTCAAATTATCGGGTTTTAAAGAGCTTTATCCTGTTAGTGAACTTCTCATTAAGGATTGCGCGTTTAGACATAGGATGAGATCTATAGAGCGCACGCTGACTTTGCTTAGACTTAAAACGAGACAGATGTATATACAACTCAAACTCCAATTATTTATTTATTCAGAATTGGTAAAATTTTACGCTTCCTGATTGTCATTTTTTTTTAAAAAGAATATTAGCCATGTTAAATGAATAATATTCCCCTTTCCTCTCCAACTAAGCGACAGGCTTGTGCTAGGAGTAGGTACGACAATAGTGCAACGGGCGGGGTTTGAACCGTCGACATTTCGGTTTTCAGTCCACTGTTTTACTCGTTGAGCTATTGAGGCTCTGAACACCTGTGGCCTGTGGCCCTACCGCGGTTGTTTGACAGCTCCAATGTCACGATCGCAATCATCTCTGGTTGGTTAATGCTCGCTCACTATTGGCTACAATGCATTGTTGCAACAAGAATCGCACAAATTCAGCCAATCAGAACAATTGAGATTGTAATAATGATTGATGCAGGTTTTAGACAATCGCCCCGCTGATTTGTAAGATGATATGATATCTCTCACATAAATCTGTCTCCTTTTAACTCAATCTTAAGTCATTTCAGCCATGTCCACGCACTTAGGGCTCTTTTCTGGAGACGCATCGCGTGGTGTGTTGTGTCGCGCGTCGTACCTACTATAAGTACGCCATATAATAAGCAAACGCTTCTGGATAAAAACGATCTCACTGGACCATAATATGTTTGAGTCAGCGCGACGCGACGCGCAATGCACAGCGTGCAACGTCTCCAGGAAAGAGCTCAATACACTGCGTTGCGCCACACGTATATGTGGCTGCGCGACGAAGCGATCGCCGCAGTGCCTTGCTCCATAAAAGTTTGTACTACAAACTCATAGGAGTATAAGTAAACTATATTTGCCGCGCCGCGTCGCTCAAGTACGCTTTATTCCATACAAATATTTGTGGCGTGAATTTATGATTTGGGCCGCAGGAAAACGCTCAGTGGACCGCATGTTTGACATGGCTGCCTTAAATAGGTTCTATTCTATTCTATTGTTCTACTTATTCTCACTGACTTATCAACACCCAGCGTTACCCTTGGGTTACAGCTGGGTTTTCGGGGTCGCCGATTTCTCGTGAACCCAAAGCGTAAAGTGCGCGGCCGAAAAAAATATACATCGGCCTTTAGAATGACATTTCGGCTTTGTAGAGCTTTGTCTCTGTCATTCATACCTATTTATGACTTTTTGTCGGTCTTAACGACAGGGACAACGCTCTACAAATCTGCTATCACCTTCTAAAGGTCGATGTACATTACTTTCGGCGGCGTACTGTACCTACTTAATGATATTCAAAAATATAATAAAATTTTAATGCAAACACATCGGCAAAAAGTACAGAAGTGATAAAGTATACGCCGTAATTTTCTGATTACAATCTACAATCTTATAACAATTCGATAAAAAAAATCCGGTCAAGTGTGAATCGGACTCGCACATGAAGGGTTCCGTACCTACCAAGAAATGACACGTAATTTTTTTTCACAGGGAACCCTTATAGGATCACTTCGTTGTCTGTCTGTCGGTAAAGAAACCTATAGGGTACCTACTTCCCATTGACCTAGAATCATGACATTTGGCAGCTACGGCTTATAGCACACGCAATGGGAATAATCTGAAAACCGCGAATTTAAGAGCCTCAATAGCTCAACCGGTAGAGGAGTGGACTGATAACCGAAAGGTCGCCGGTTTAAATCCCGCCCGTTGCACTATTGTCGTACCTACTCCTAGCACAAGCTTGACGCTTAGTTGGAGAGGAAAGGGGAATATTAGTCATTTAACATGGCTAATATTCTTTTAAAAAAAAATTGTGGTTATAGCACGCAAAAATGTTAAAATGTGTTCATGGACAAACATATAATAATTAGTATTTTTTTAACTTTTAAAGTAAGATTACTATACCGGGTGGGATATCATATGAAAGGGCTTTACCTGGTACATTCTAGAACAGATTTTTATTTATATTTATGTTAAATAGTTTTTGATTTATCGTACCTACTTACAAAATGTTGAAAAAATACAACTGTAGTACGGAACCCTCGGTGCGTTATTCTGACTCGCACTTGGCCGGTTTCTTTCCTTTACTTGTGCTATAAAACATTACTACCTGCATTCCACTATTCTAGGTTCACGGGAAGTATCCCGTTTTGATTCCCTTGACGGGTCTTGACAGACACGACGGACAGGCAGACGACGAAGTGATCCTATAATGGTCCCTTTTCCCCTTTTGAGGTACGGAACCCTAAAACACAAAAGTAACACAGAGGTCTTTCAACTTAGCGGTTTTGCTAATCTGAAATTAAAATTTATGAACGAAAAATTGTAATTTACGAGTTATTGTCTAGAAAGATTATTAGAATTTAGAAATAGGCGGGTTTTGTGTCTGTGAGTAACTAATCTAAATGTATAAAACTAGCTGATGCCCGCAACTTCGTCCGCGTGGATTTAGGTTTTAAAAAATCTCGTGGGAACTCCTTAATTTTCCAGGATCAAAAGTAGCCTATGGGATCCCCGGGATGCAAGCTATCTCTATACCAAATTTCATCAAAATCAGTTAAACGGATGGGCCGTGAAAAGCTAGCAGACAGACACACTTTCGCATTTATAATATTAGTATGGATGAAAAGGTAACTGACTGAATGACTGACTGACTGTCTGATCTATCAACGCACAGCTCAAATACTGGACAGGATCGGGCTGAAATTTAGCATGCAGATAGCTATTATAACGTAGGCATCCGCTAAGAAAGGATTTTTGAAAATTCAACCCCTAAGGGGGTGAAATAGGGATTTGAAATTTGTGTAGTCCACGCGGATGAAGTCGCAAGCATAAGCTAGTAGTAACTATTATGTAAAGAGGTGAAGTTTGTAAGTTTGTTTGTAGGGGGTAATCTCTGGAACTATTAGGTAACTGATTTCGGAAAATCTTTCATCGGTAGAAAGCAATACTATTCCTGAGTGACAGGCTATATTTTATTTTCGCAAAAAATAGAGATCATACCGGCTACTGTTCGAAATCAGTGTTTTTTTTTAATTTACACTCCAATTAAGCATAAAGCTCGTGCTAGAAGTAGGTACGACAATAGTGCAAGGGGTGGGATTTGAACCGGCGACCTTTCGGTTTTCAGTCCACTCCTTTAAACGTTGAGCTATCGAGGCTATGAGATTAAGTAACAATACCTACCTTCTTAGGTAACATTCACACTCTGAAAAGATCTCATACTAACATCCTTAGTTTAAGTAGATGACACAAAAAGACCCAATTTAATCGAGTGTAGCTTATAAAATATCTGCCCGTTGTTCCGAAGCTTAAGTAGATGACACAAAAAGACCCAATTTATACCTACCCGTTGTTACGAAGCTTAAGTAGATGACACAAAAAGACCCAATTTATACCTACCCGTTGTTACGAAGCTTAAGTAGATGACACAAAAAGACCCAATTATACTTTGCTTCGTCTTCGAGATTAAGAATACTTGTAGTAGACGAACCGTCTGGCCATTCAAACACTATAGTTGAGAAATACATCTAAAAATAAATAAAACAAAATAAAAATCCATTGATACATTTTTCGTACCATAGACTGTACTTCTCACAAGGCAACACTGGTCGCCATTTTCATTCGCGTTCTAGTGCTAGGCCGTTCAACACGATATTCTTAAAACTCGTAGTAAAATTGAGTGATAATAGTGCCTAAACGTTTTTTCCTTTTAAAATAAAGTCAGTGGTGAGTATCTACTGCGAAATATAAAGAAATTGGAAAGTAGGATACAAGTACGTGCTTGAAAATTACTATCGGATTCATCTTCAGACAATTCTTACAGAATTGTCATTTGCAAGAAGGTAGGTTACAAATTACTTCAGTAAATTAGTAATATTAGTGTTGAGTACACTTCAATAGAGAGTGTTACCTTCACGACAATATACATTGTGTATAGTTATTAAGACTATTTCCTTTGTACATTTATTATTATTTCAAAAATACTTACCTATTTCATAAGAAAATAAGTGAAAATCCAGTAACATAAGTGTTGAGTACACTTCATTAGAGAGTGGTACCTTCACGACAATATACATTGAGTATAGTTATTAAGACTATTTCCTTTGTACATTTATTATTATTTCAAAAATACTTACCTATTTCATAAGAAAATAAGTGAACATCCAGTAACATAAGTGTTGAGTACACTTCATTAGAGAGTGTTACCTACACGTCAATATACATTGAGGATAGTTGTAAAGACTATTTCTTTTGTATTCATTACTTAAAAACGATGAGTTTATCTTTGAAAGATAATACCTTCATATTAATTATGTTGAGCACAGGTTGTGAGCCTGAGTCTAAAATAACTATTTGTAGACGATACGATGAATATCATTCAATCGTCACCAGTCGGACTAGAGCAACTGATTAGGTACGGCTTCTTTTTCGATATACCCTCAACTTCTGAATGAATCTAATTATTTTGGATAATTATACTGGACCTATTAGGTGAAACTCTTTCTAAAATAAAGGATGAGTTGTCCTTTGGGAACACATTGCCAGGGCCACCACGAGTCTATCAAGTTCCTATCAGAAAACTGCCTTAAGATTGGATCTCCACATTTAAACGCGGAAATAAAGGCTGCAGCACTGTCTGACGTAATTCGTACCTCATAAAACTTTTATTTGATGCAGCCGAGCTCTTGTGTGACTCCCAGTTTGTTGAGTCTATGTTTTGCCGAAGTTTTGTAACATGTACTATTAAAAATCATTTAAATACTTGGCTGGAATTGACAGTTTTCTTTTTGGCGAAAAATTGGGCGATGCAGCGGAGACTGTGTCGTTTGAAGCTAAAACGATGGTTTTCTCACAACATAACGAATCTTGATCTTTCGAGTCAACCGTGAAAGCTCCGCTTCCACTGGTGAGGCAAACGGGAGCAAAGAGGAAATCAGCGCTTGCCGCGCAACAGCCTCGCAAGTACCTATACTAAGCTCCTCTGCCGCCGCCCGCCACCGCCGCACGCGCAGCCGCAGAGTGCGCGCTCAGACAAGCCGATAGGCGAAGTAAGATACACCGTAGGTAGACTATCTGCATTCTATGACAGATAGCGCCTCATTGTAAATGATGCCCTAATTTTATCATGGATTAGAAATGGTTATAAAATACCTTTTTTTTTCACAACCGCGAAACAGGAATTTACACCGTCCCCCAGAAATTTTTCACAATATGTGAATGCAGTATGCATTATTAATTATTATACAATACATTTAAGGTGTTTTTTCTAAATACCAACGAATCACTTTAAAACGGAGAAGTCTTCTGTTGATACGAGCAACTTTAACATTAATTTCGAGGAATTCATTCTTATGTATCCTTAATTGATATAAAATACGCTTATTTTCTATTATGAGTAATTCAAAAATTATCTCGTATCAAAAATACGAATTTATCGTTCTTCCATTCGGATTGAACGCAGCTCCTTCAATTTTACAAAATGAATGAAACCAGTAATATACTTACTTCGGTTTTTAGGATATATTTCATCCAATTATTTGGATGATATAATATTTGTATAATTGCTGACTGATTATACGCTTGCCAGCAGAATGTAACTCACACAATAGATATCTTAGAAACATTATGTTTGATATTAACTATGAGAAAAGTTCGTTGACAACTTACACTGGGTGTAAATATTTATTATACTTAGTTCTCACTAATGAAAAGAGGATCTTAATAAGACAAGATAATATTAAAAATAAAAATTAAAGCGACGTACTATACGACAGTTGGCTCAATAAGCAAGCCTCGTTACCTTATCTTAGCCCGCTGTTTAATATGGTTGGTTGTACTTGTACACCAAGAATATCGAACTATGTAAATATCTCTAGAAAAAACTGAGGACTATAAGGGTCATATATATAAATAATATGACTATTCCTGAACATTTAACAAAAGATTCCGAATGATGGCTGACACATATTGAAAGTTCAGTTAATCTTATAACATGGAATATGTTACTCTCTAGTCGCATAATGATTTCTACTGCTTAGAAATCTTTTCTGATGTCAGTCATGTCAGTAAAACTGATTGTGGGCAGCTTATGGTAAGGATAAAGTTAATGCTAAATGGCAGAAAATATGCTCAACAACAACTTAGAGTTTTTGGCAACATATTTCGATTGAAAGATCTTCATAAAGAGTATAAAATATAATTGTCAGATACCTACTTCTTCGCATCGACAATACAAGTGCAATTTAATATGTAATAAAAATGGATCGCGTGTGATTTTCTCATCTCACTAATATTACCAAGAAATAGGACATGGTGCGAAGAAAAAATCATTTTATCAGTCGACGCGTTTACACTTGTTCACAAGATGATGAAAATAGCTGACGCAAAATCGCGTCGATCACACCGCACCTCGATACCAAGTTAGAACTGACAGGACATGCCTTCAGTAGAACAGTAAAACACTTGGATAGATTTATTTGCTATAGCTTGATAAAAAATGCGATGCATATATATTTCTTTACACAGAGACCCAAGGAGCCTTAGCAGTAATCTTTTTTTACGTTGAATTTATAAAACCAATATTCGTAATTTTAAAAATAACGAATTAATAAAATTTAATTTTAGATAAGCCTGAGGGCATAGTAATTGCTCCACTCTGGACGACTCAACCGAAAGTTTGTAGATATTAATACTTACATAAGTTAATACTAAACCAATACACATATTGTATTGTTATCTGCTCCTAACAGCCGTAAGTAGTAAGTAGCCGCGAAACTATTCGCACAGCATCTTCACGAAGGAGCACCCCATGAAGTGCATTAAACAATATCATATTGCTTGCTTCATCAATAGTTAAACTGATAAGATTCAATTCTATTAAACAATAAAGCGTTGCTTTAAAAAATAAAAAATAATAATACTTATTTTTTTGTAAAAGTATAGTATTGATCATTATCAAGCATCAGTTCCCCATCTCATTTATTTTCTTCACTAAAAAGTTTCATACCGGAGTTGTGTAAAGTAGGTACTTTATACAAACAAGATCCGCCTTATTTTTGATTGTAAATGCAAAAATAGGCACAGATAATCAGGTAACTAAGATTATTTAAAGGTTAATACTGGCTTCGCCCAACTTTCCCATAGTATATGATGGGAAAGTTGGGAAAGAATGTCATCTTAAATCCTTCAATAGTATTAATTTTTGTGGGAAACTGGTACCCAGATGATGAGATCAGTATGGAAAATTTAACAAAAAGAATTGCAACATTCGCTCTTGTAACGGCACAAAGAGTAGCAAACTTTACATAAAATTAATGTACAGAATGTTGAAATTAAAACTAATGACAGAATTATTATAAAAATACCCGATTTGATCAAAAACCTCGCGAGCTGACTTTCTTTTTTATCCTCCTTAGTTCTGCCCTTTTTTGTTTTCAAAGAAAAGCCAGAAATATGCCCGACAGAGGCATTATTAGTACATGTTATTAGAACATTCTTTATAAGAAACCATAATCAACTGTAATTTTATCAGTTTCCAAAGCACATATAAACCAGATTGTTTCCAATCAATCAGTCGTTGGATAAAGGAAGTCTACACTAATATTATAAAGAGGAAAACTTTGTTTGTTTGTTTGTTTGTTTGTTTGTTTGTTTGTTTGTTTGTTTGTTTGTTTGTTTGTACTGAATAGGCTCAAAAACTACTGGACCGATTTTAAAAATTCTTTCACCATTCGAAAGCTACATTATCCACGAGTAACATAGGCTATATTTTATTTTGGAAAAAAATAGGGTTCCGTAAGATATTTGGGTTTTTCGGACACAAGGTGTAAAAAATCAACCAGAAAAGTTACTTATTTTGCGTACGCTGCCTAAACTATAAAAGATAGAACCATAAAATGTTCTAATTAATTGTAGATCTTATAAATATCTACAAAAAAGTCCGCGACACACTATACCCATCTATGTCGAGTGAGGCACAGCAACCATTTTTTTATTTAAAAATCTTGAATTTTTTTTTATTATATAAAGAGGTAATGTCGTTAAGTTTGTTTGTAGGGGGTAATCTTTAGAACTACTGAACCGATTTTAAAAATTCTTTCACCAGTAGAAAGCTACATTATTCCTGAGTGACATAGGCTATACGGGATCTTTAAAAACCGTAATCTACGCGGGCGAAGCCGCGGGGATCAGCTAGTTTTAAATAAAAGTATAATACTTCGGTACAAATATATTTGCAGCTCATTCAACGAGGCATGCCTCCACTTTTACCGCATTTAAAAATACCGTTAATATAACCTAATACACAAAACTGCGGATTGGTCAAATTCATCCTCCATTTGTGATAACTGATAATAGCAATGATTTTGCAAAAAACCGTTTTAAATCATAATTAGTAAAACATTTAAAATGCTTTTGTTTTGAAATCACATAAAGTTCTTTAACTTTTTTGACTTACTCTCTATTGCTGATTAGGCTACTATATTCATTTACTATATTGATATAACTGATTATATAAATATAATTAATATTGTCATTTTTTTTTCACAAATGTCATATCTCTAAAGATCTACAAGTATTCTTAATCTCGAAGACGAAGCAAAGTATAATTGATGATTAAACGAACTTACCCTAAGTGAAGTTCTATCATAATTATACGAGGGCTTCGTCTGAAGAGATTAAGATCCCCCCCATCCCATTTGTTTCCTTTCGGACACCCATATTGTATGACATAGTAAAAAAAAAAGAAAGGAACTCTAAACTGAATGAAAATGGCGACCAGTGTTGCCTTGTGAGAAGTACAGTCTATGGTACGAAAAATGTATCAATGGATTTTTATTTTGTTTTATTTATTTTTAGATGTATTTCTCAACTATAGTGTTTGAATGGCCAGACGGTTCGTCTACTACAAGTATTCTTAATCTCTTCAGACGAAGCCCTCGTATAATTATGATAGAACTTCACTTAGGGTAAGTTCGTTTAATCATCAATTATACCTACCCGTTGTTACGAAGCTTAAGTAGATGACACAACAAGACCCAATTTATACCTACCCGTTGTTACGAAGCTTAAGTAGATGACACAAGAAGACAAAATTTATACCTACCCGTTGTTACGAAGCTTAAGTAGATGACACAAAAAGACCCAATTTATACCTACCCGTCGTTGTTACGAAGCTTAAGTAGATGACACAAAAAGACCCAATTTATACCTACCCGTTGTTACGAAGCTTAAGTAGGTAGATGACACAAAAAGACCCAATTTATACCTACCCGTTGTTACGAAGCTTAAGAAGATGACACAAAAAGACCCAATTTATACCTACCCGTTGTTACGAAGCTTAAGTAGATGACACAAATAAGACCCAATTTAATCGAGTGTATACCTGAGTGTAACTTATAAAATACCTACCCGTTGTTCCGATTAACCAACAAGATTCACATGCCAAGGAAGCTCTGGTCATTCGTTCAACGGACCGAAACATGCGGTCACACCCAGCAAAATCTTACACCACATTATTAGCAAAACCAAAACCGAATGGACGTGTTTCCTTATCCTTGAAAAAAAAAAAGAAAAAAGTTCGTCGTCTCAAACGCGGCCGGCGGGAAAGTTTGACATTTGACGCGTCACGCACAATCTGTGAAACTGAAAAAAATAACGTTGTGTGTTTTTTTTTTAATTTTAATCTTGCGCAACGGTTTGCAAATGTAATGCCTAATTTTTTTAGTCTAATTTAAATTGAACGGTAATTAATTATGGCGAAAAAGTTGTGTTAAATAGATTATGGCCACACTTTGCGTTAGAATGTTTTATATACTATGTTTGTGCCCGGTTCTGCTCGCGTCGTCTGTTTTGACTTTGACCATAGATTCACAGCTCGGGACTTCCATAGAAGGTAAGATACTCTATTTTTTTTAAATTATTAACTGTGTCTAGTAAGTTCCTACCACAAGATGAGTAGGAATAAAAAGATAAGGCTTTTAAAAGAATACCCGGCTTGGTTGTGGGCTCTTAAATTAGGGCGCGTTGGGAACCCTCGCACCTTTTTATTATAAGTTGACGTAAATAATATAATTATTACCATCTCGATTCTTAATTACACTTACTTGTGAAATTGAATCCCTACCCATATTATAAATGCGAAAGTGTGTTTGTTTGTTAGTTTGTTGGTTTGTCCTTCAATCAAGTCGCATCGGATTTTTTGCTTGGGTACAGTTTAAGACCAGGAGAGTGACATAGGCTACTTTTTATCCCGGTAAACCAAAGAGTTCCCACGGGATTTTCAAAAACCTAAACCCACGCGTACGAAGTCGCGGGCATCAGCTAGTTACCTATAAGTAGTACGCGACAGGTCGAGATGGCAATCGAGGTGAGGACGCCCCGCACACCCGCACAGCCCCCGCACTAACCTGTAGGGCGATTGTCTAAAACCTGCATCAATCATTATTGCAATCTCAATTGTTGATCGGCTGAATTTGTGCTATTCTTGTTGCAACAATGCATTGTGACCAATAGTGAGCGAGCATTAACCAATCAGAGATGATTGCGATCGTGACATTGTAGCTGTCAAACAACTGCGGTAGGGCCACCGGTGCGGGCGAGAGACGTGTGGCTGTGCGGGGCGTTCCCCCGCCTCAGACCCCGATAGACATCACGACCTGTGGCGTACAGACTATACTACAATTAACATTCAAAACAAGTTTACCGTGAAACTAAATAAAGTACCTAGATACTAGTAACCGACGCCAAAATAACTTGTTTTTGTTAAATAAAGATATTTTATTTTATTTTTTATACTAAAAAGAAATAAGTAATGTACAGTTATGCACCTATAGTTTTTTTTTAAAGAATATTAGCCAGCTGCGCGATTGCGGGAGAATGACAGCTACAATGTCACGATCGCAATCATCTCTTATTGGTTGACGCTCGCTCACTATTGGCTACAATGCATTGTTGCAACAAGAATTGCACAAATTCAGCCAATCAGAACAATTGAGATTTGTAATACGGATTGATGCAGGTTTTAGACAATCGCCCTACAGGCTTATCATGCTAACTAATATTCCCCTTTCCGCTCCAATTAAGCGTAAAGCTTGTGCTAGGAGTAGGTACGACAATAGTGCAACGGGTAGGGTTTTAACCGGCGACCTTTCGGTTTTCAGTCCGCTCCTTTAACTGTTGAGTTATCGAGGCTGCCTGAGAGTTCTCCATTACGTTCTCAAAGGTGTGTAAAGTCTGCCAATAGCACTAGGCCAGTACGGAACCCTCTTAGGAACAATCCTATACTCGTAGTTGACCATCTTGTTTTCTATGGGCGTAACTGACGTCACAAATCGCAGCCCACCATCTTAGATTTTCCGACGACATATTTTCCTTTGAATGCGGTATATCTCATATTATACTAAAATCTATATGCATATCCAAATAACAGTTAAGAGGCAATAAATAACCTAAAAAAACCCGACCAAGTGCGAGTCTGACTCGCACACCGAGGATTCCGTAGTACAGTCGCATTTTTCGTCATTTTGCACGATAAATCAAAAACATGCATAAAAATATTATATGCATATAAAATACTAGCTAATGCTCGCGACTTCGTCCGCGTTGACTAAACGAATTTCAAACCCCGGTTTCACCCCCTGAGGGGTTGAATTTTCAAAAATCCTTTCTTAGCGGATGCCTACGTCATAATAACTATCTGCATGCCAAATTTCAGCCCGATCCGTCCAGTAGCTGTGCGTTTACAGATCAGTCAGTCAGTCACCTTTTCCTTTTATATATTTAAGAAGATTATGCATAAAAATAAATAAAAATCTGTTTTAGAATGTACAGGCAAAGCCCATATGATACTCCCACTCCCACCCACTCGGTATAGTAATCTTACTTAAAAAATTGAAAATACTAATTATTTGTTACTAGCTGCAGATGCCCGCGACTTCGTCCGCGTGGATTTAGGTTTTTAAAAATCCCGTGGGATTTTTCCGGTGTAAAAAGTAGCCTATGTCACTCTCCAGGTCTTAAACTATACCCATGCAAAAAATCACGTCAATCGGTTGCTTCGTTGCGACGTGATTGAAAGACAAACCAACAAACCAACAAACAAACACACTTTCACATTAATAATATGGGTACTGATGGTAGCTGATTACTATTATTTTCTTTCTTTATTTATGCCGTTAAATAGTTTAGTATGTCAGATAAAAATATGCAAACATTTGTTGTAATAAGACCTCAACGCTAGCCTTCATAAATATGCAATAGCTGTAGATACTTACATTAAAAGTAATTAAAAAAATGACCAAGTGCGAGTCAGACTCACGCACTGAGGATTCCGTACTACAATCGTATTTTATCGACATTTTGCACGATAATTCAAAAACTGTGATGCATAAAAATAAATAAAAATCTGTTTTAGAATGTACAGGTGAAGACCTTTCATATGATACCCCACTTGATATAGTCACTCACTTCGAAAGTTGAAAATACTAATTATTATTTCATGGCCACAATTTAATTTTTTTTGTGTGATCTAACCCTAAATTCACGGTTTTCCGGTTTTTCCCCAAATGTCAGCTATAAGATCTACCTACCTGCCAAATTTCATGATTCTAGGTTTCTTGACAGACAGACGGACAGACAGACAGACAGACAGACAACAAAGTGATCCTATAAGGGTTCCGTTTTTTCTTTTGAGGTACGGAACCCTAAAAAATGACCAAGTGCGAGTCAGACTCACGCACTGAGGGTTCCGTAAATACAATCGTATTTTATCGACATTTTGCACGATAAATCAAAAACTATTACACCTAAAAATAAATAAAAATCTGTTTTAGAATATACCTACAGGTAAAGCCCTTTCATTATGATACCCCACTTGGTATAGTAATCTTACTTTGAAAGTTGAAAATACTGAGTACTTGTTCATGAACATTTTTTTTTGGTGATGTAACCGCAAATTCACAGTTCCCGGATTATTTCCCTTACGTGTGGTATTAGACCTACCTATCTGCCAAATTTCATGATTCTAGGTCAACGGGAAGTACCCTGTAGGTGTCTTGACAGACAGACAGACAACAAAGTGATCCTATAAGGATTCCGTTTTTCCTTTTGAGGTACGGAACCCTAAAAAAGAACTGACATTGAAATCCTGATACAAGTGAAAAATCCTTACTTATCGGATGTCTAAGTAATCACTACCCCTATTATAAATGCGAAAGTGTGTTTGTTTGTTGGTTTGTCCTTCAATCACGTCGCAACAGAGCTGCTGCTAGCGACTGTTAGGCTGAGATCTATAAAGCGCACTTTGACTTTGCTCAGACTCAAGATTGAGTTAAAACGAGACAGATTTATGTAATAGATATAGCTCTGTCTCATTTTAGCTCAGTCTTAAGTCTAAGCTAAGTCAGAGTGCGCTCTATAGATCTCACCCTTAGAGTCACTGCCAGCAAGCGAAACGTGGCTTATTGGTCAGAGCGTCGGGCGTAGCGCAAGAGACGCGGGTTCGATTCCTGCCGGTCCGCAATTTTTTATATGTTTTCAATATAATTTAGAAATGGGCACTATTTACCTAGTTTTGCTGAAGTCCGGTATACAAGAGTAACGACTTCCTTTCGACACGGCACCGTAATGTTATAATCGGTACATTAAACAATTTACATAAATAAGTACGTATAACTGTGAAAGGAGTTCAGAACATTCACTTGGTGGTAAGTATTGACGTAATTCGATACCGCAAAAATAGATAAAAAAACCGGCCAGGTGCGAGTCAGGCTCGCGCAATGAGGGTTGCGTACTACAGTCGTATTTTTGAGACATTTCGCAGGATAATTCAAAAACTATGATGCATAAAAATAAATAAAAATCTGTTTTAGAATGTACAGGTGAAGACCTTTCATATGATACCCCACTTGATATAGTCACTAACTTCGAAAGTTGAAAATACTAATTATTATTTCATGACCACAATTTAATTTTTTTTGTGTGATCTAACCCTAAATTCACGGTTTTCAGATTTTTCCCCTAATACCAGCTATAAGACCCACCTACCTACCAAATTTCATGATTCTAGGTCAACGGGAAGTCCACACATTTTTGCCAATTTTCAACAGAGACATTGGAAATGGCTTCATCGACTAACTTCTCGACATCAGCTATGTTGAAGGTTTTATTTTTGGTTAAACTAAAATAGTTAATAGTTACAACTGAAATAGTTATACTAAATAGGCTAGAAACGTATTTGCTAATTACCCTCTTTTTATATAACTTAAAACGTAAAAACACATTAGTTTTTAACAATTAGTTAGTTAAACACATTAGTATCCATTAGTTACCCTGCATAGTTAATGAATGCAGTATCTTTACGTCGTAACCTTGATGATTCCGTTATCGATAACGGCCTTGCGCGCGCGCAACTAGCGCACATCCCTAGTCCGATTATGATTTATGACCAAGTCTGCAGCGAGATAATAACTAGACTATAGTCGGGCTAACGTCGACTAAACACGTGAGTAAAGCCGGGTGTGAGATTTATCATCATCATAATGATCAACCATCACCGGCTCAATACAGAGCACGGGTCTAACCTTAGAGTGAGAAGGGTTTTGGCCATAGTCTACCACGCTGGCCATGTACCATGGTTTGGTAGACTTCACACACCTTTGAGAACATTATGGAGAACTCTCAGGCATGCAGGTTTCCTCACGATGTTTTCCTTATTTAATTAATTAAAACGCACATAGCTCCGAAAAGTTAGAGGTGCGTACCCGGGATCGAACCCCCGACCTCCGATTAGAAGGCGGACGTCCTAACCACTAGGGTATCACAGGCTAAAGAGATTTATGTATAATGGAAATCACTCGCGATAGTTTAAACGCTAAAGACCTGGAGAGCTATATAGGCTACTTTTCACCCCGGAAAATCAAAATTTTCTCGCGTGATTTTAACAAACTAATTCCACGCGGACGAAGTCACGGGCATCAGTTAGTCAGATATATAAGAGAGATAAATACCTACACAAGCCATCCTCAAGAAACAAAGAAAAAGGAAATTAGGTATGCAATAAAAGGTCAAATCCCTTTTTTTTGGGGCCAGTCGATCCGGTTTCAAAGGATCAAAAACTAATTTATAACTGTTTCAATCCACGGGGGGCCGCAGGGCTGGCAGTTACCTCGGTCAGCATATTGGTCTGGCCATTCAACGAGGTAACGCTGCCAGGGTTCTGGGCACCCTGCCTCGTTACGGTTTTTTTTTTTTTTTAAAGAATATTAGCCATGTTAAATGACGCCTTAGCCTTTCCTCTCCAATTAAGCGTGAAGCTTGTGCTAGAAGTAGGTACGACAATAGTGCAACGGGCGGGGTTTGAACCGTCGACCTTTCGGTTTTCAGTCCACACCTTTACCCGTTGAGCTATTGAGGTTTAGATCAGCGATTCCCAATTGGTGGTCCGCGGAACTCTGGGGTTCCGTGGAAGGGTCCACAGGGGATCCACGATCAGTCCGAGAGTTACCTAAATAAGACGTTTGTGGAAAAGACTCATCCGCGCGGCACCGTCACGTCACGGCAGTCTAATATGGTACCCGGTAGCAGTGGCGTGCACAGTGTTTGAAGCCAGGGTGAGCATTAGTTAGGTAGGAACCTATTTACTGGCAGCCATTACCACTGGGGTAAGCAGTGCATTTATGGCTCTATGACCGGCACGCCACTGCCCGGTAGGTATACTACTAATCGGTTTCTACACGGCATCTTACTGGGAACGCTCAATCGCTTGGCGTTACGTCTTTACTGGTGGTAAAATAGCCGCGGCCGAAGCCTCAAATCGAACCGGGACCTCCAACTTTTAATACAAAAGTGCACGCACTGCGCCTCTGAGGTAATTAACGTCATAGTATTTTTTTGTCACAATGAATGTTTTGCAATACTTATAATAATAATTAGTTATCACTAGCTTATGCTCGCGACTTCGTCCGCGCGGACTACACAAATTTCAAACCGCTATTTCACCCCCTTAGGGGTTGAATTTTCAAAAATCCTTTCTTAGCGGATGCCTACGTCATAATAGCTATCTGCATGCCAAATTTCAGCCCGATCCGTCCAGTAGTTTGAGCTGTGCGTTGATAGATCAGTCAGTCAGTCAGTCACCTTTTCATTTTATATATTTAGACTAGCTTATGCTCGCGACTTCGTCCGCGTGGACTTCAAAATTTCAAACCCCTATTTAACCCCCTTAGGAGTTGAATTTTCAAAAATCCTTTCTTAGCGGATGCCTACGTCATAATAGCTATCTGCATGCCAAATTTCAGCCCGATCCGTCCAGTAGTTTGAGCTGTGCGTTGATAGATCAGTCAGTCAGTCAGTCACCTTCTCCTTTTATATATAGAAGATTATCAAAATAGCCAGCTAGGGTTCCGCCAAAGTATGATCAATTAGGGTTCCATGGCCAAATAAAATTGGGAACCCCTGGTTTAGATGATATTTTCGATCTGTAATTATTTTAATATTTAATTGTTATGCTTGTTTTCTTTGTTGAATAAATTTAACTGTTTGCAAGAAATCACAATAAAAACACTCGGCCAGCGTGGTAGACTATGGTCAAGCCCGTCTCATTCTGCTCAACCCTCTATATAAATACTAGATGGTGCCCGCGACTTCGTCCGCGTGGATTTAGGTTTTTCAAAAATCCCGTCTGAACTTTTTAATTATTCGGGATAAAATATAGCCTTCCCCGGGATGTAAGCTAACTCCGTACCAAATTTCATCAAAATCGGTTGAACTGTTGGGCCGTGAAAAGCTAGCAGACAGACAGATAGACAGATAGACTGACAGACACACTTTCGCAGTTATAATATTAGTATGGATTTGTGTCTGTTAAATAATGGAATATTATATTTCTGTAGTAACTACCTGTGTCCGTTATAGACTTTGAAACCATCCAACCGATGTGCCCTAAACTGGTTTCATTAGAAAGGCAATAATGCAAAGATGGTTTAGACCAATAAAAATGCATTAAGCAATTATTTAGCGTGGTAGCACACGCCGGGTATCCGCTAGTATCCGATAAACCACCTTATCCGTATTTTTAACTTTTTTTTAAAATAGAGATAGCGAGCAAACGAGCAGGCGGGTCACCTGATGGTAAGTGATTACCGCCGCCCATGAATTTGAAGCACCAGAACAGAAACTTCTGATACGAACTTCACCTGTAGGACGATTTCGTAAACCCAGCATCAATCATTATTACAATCTCAATTGTTGTGATTGGCTGAATTTGTGCGATTCTTGTTGCAACAATGCATTGTAGCAAATAGTGAGCGAGCATCAACCAATCAGAGGTGATTGCGATCGTGACATTGTAGCTGTCATTCTACCGCAATAGAGCAACAGTTTTCAAAACTAAACATTTTAATTATTATTACAGATTGCTTCGACCGCATCTCCATCGGCGAGCAGCTGCCGCATGACGCCATCTATCGGAATGTCACAGAACTGACTACTATAGAATGTGAGCAGATCTGCAAGCAAGACAAGCAGTGCCAGGCGTATGACTACGGGTACATACTTAAATAAGTATACTTATGTTCATCCACCTAACAGCCTGTTTCCAGCATCATCATCATCATCATCATGATCAACCCATCGCCGGCTCACTACAGAGCACGGGTCTCCTCTCAGAGAGAAGGGTTTTGGCCATAGTCTACCACGCTGGCCATGTGCGGATTGGTAGACTTCACACACCTTTGAGAACATTATGGAGAACTCTCAGGCATGCAGGTTTCCTCACGATGTTTTCCTTCACCGTTAAAGCAAGTGCTATTTAATTAATTAAAACGCACATAATTCCTAAAAGTTAGAGGTGCGTGCCCGGGATCGAACCCCCGACCTCCAATTAGAAGGCGGACGTCCTAACTATCACAGCTTTTTACCTGGCATTAGCCAGAAATAAATAAATTATCTTGGTTCATAAAAACTATTTCTTTTTTACAGAGTCGGCGCGAAAGGCAACGCAACATGCGACCTCAGCAACATGAGCGAAAAGCAAATAAAGGACAAGAATCTTTTCATACGGAACCCAGACTACGATGTGTACGTCCGAAGATTTCAATGCGAGCAATCCCCCCCTCTACCGATGGGCCAACAAAACGGCCCAGTGAGCGAGAACCAACACCGTCCTATCATCCGACCGGGCGAAGAAGACCCTAACAGGCCCATGTACGATGATTTAAACCCATATGAAACGAATAGACCTTCATACATTACAAATAGCCCCAATAGACCAAGTTACGGTGGAGACGAACGACCTGATGAATACAACACAGGAAGTCCTGAAAACGTTAGACCCCCAAGTTATGGGGCACATAAACCACAAGAAATACCTTTTCGACCTAATGAAAGACCGCCCAGCTATGGGTCGCATAGACCTCAAGAAATACCTTACAGACCTGATGAAAGACCTCCAAGTTATGGCGCTCACAAACCTCAAGAAATCCCCTACAGACCTGATGAGAGACCCCCAAGTTACGGAGCTCACAAACCTCAAGAAATTCCTTATAATCCTGAACAGAGACCCCCGAGCTATGGAGTACATAGACCTCAGGAAATACCATTTAGACCTGATAATGACAGACCTCCAAGTTACGGGGCCCACAAACCTCAAGAAATCCCCTATAGACCTGAGGATAGACCCCCAAGTTATGGGTCACATAGGCCTCAAGAAATACCTTACAGACCCGAGGACAGACCCCCAAGTTATGGAATCCACAAACCTCAGGAAATACCTTATAGACCTGATAATGACAGACCCCCAAGCTATGGGTTACATAAACCCCAAGAAATACCATATAGACCTGAGGATAGACCCCCAAGCTATGGCGTCCACAGACCTCAAGATATACCCTACAGACCTGTAAGACCTTCCTCAAACAATTCAAGACCTTCTGATTCTTACGACCAACTATATTTCCAAGATCCTTATGGTAAACCAAGACCAGAGTATTGGAGACCTGATCCTTATCACCCACCTTTGCCAGGAGACGAAATTGAGGATATCTATGGACCAAAGCCAATAAGACCACAGTACGCACCAGAAAGGCCTCAATATCAATACATTATCAGACCTAATAAAAGACCTCCAAGACCTCTATCAGAAGAACAAGGATACCATCAAGTGAAACCTCTCTATCCATCCAGACCTGAATATGGGACTGGTCTTAACGATCCAGACAGGCCATACAAACCAACCAGACCTTATGTCAAACCAAGTTATACATACACTGGACAGTACGCTAGTAACTATGGTACATCACAAGACAATTCTATTAAAGTAGAAATATATGATCCTCCTAGACCTTACAGACCCAGTGTTAGCCAAAGACCGTACCAAGATAGTCTTTCAAACGGAGAAATGTACGGACAAGGCTATGGATACAATAGCTATTCAGACCAACAGTCATTTTCTCAAAGCGCCTCCCACTATGGATCATGGAATGAAAACTATCAAGGTTATAAACCTCAAAAACCAAGCTCTGGTGGTTATGGTGATAATGAAAATGACGATATGGGTTATGGGCCTAAACCACAAAAACCGTCACAACCTTCAGGATCATATGGCCAAAATGACCAAACTGGATACAATCAAGGAGTAAATTCTAGCGGCTATGGTCAAACTAGTTCAAATAGTCAAGGGTATGGAAGTGCATCCAGTACTAATAATGATGGGCAAAGTGGTTATGGAAGCCAATCGTCATCAAATATTGAAGGATATGGTCAAAGTGGTTATGGAGGACAATCTAGTTCAAATAGTCAAGGATATGGAAGTGGTTCCAATAGCCAAGGATATGGGCAAAGTGGTTATGGAGGCCAATCTTCTTCAAATTCTGAAGGTTACGGTCAAAGTGGTTATGGAGGGCAAACTAGTTCAACTAGTCAAGGTTATGGAAGTGGATCTGGTCCAAATAGTCAAGGATATGGCCAAGATAGTCAATCCAGTACAAGTAATGCAGGATATGGCCAAAATAGCTATGGCAGTCAAAGCTCCTACGGAGGTCAGACAAGTCAACAAAGCAATCAGTATGGAAGTACACAAAGCGCTTACGGTAATCAAATTTCTAATTCCCCAAGTTATGGAAACCAAGTTAGTAGTAGTCCAGTTAATCAATATGGTAGTCAACAAAGTTCTGACGATGAAAGTGGTTACAGAAACCAAGCCTCAAACTCTTATAGAAACAAACAATCTAATAAATACGGATCTGACTCTAAAAAAGATTATTATAATCAAATAGAACACAAATACGGTGACAGATATGATTATAATCAAAACGGATTTTACGGTAGCCATCTTGGGTATGGGATTCATC
Source organism: Maniola hyperantus (assembly GCF_902806685.2). NCBI lineage: Eukaryota > Metazoa > Arthropoda > Insecta > Lepidoptera > Nymphalidae > Maniola > Maniola hyperantus. Next base: position 2,430,445 of record NC_048562.1, read on the forward strand.
ATTTATACGGAATCAAACCTGGTAGTTACGGCAAAGATCCCAACCAAAGTTACAGACCTATTATCACAAATAAAGGTTCATATGGTGGAAATAGGTTTAACGATGGACCAAATAAAAGTGATTTAAATCCCGCAGGTTACAATAATGATGTAGAAAATGATCGCAAAGCTAATAAAGATCATGCGTCAAATAGACTAGATATTAAGCCGGTATATGAAATTGGACCGAAGAAATCTAATGGCGATTTGGTGACGTCGAGACCAGTGGCGGTTGGTGCTGATAGAAGAAATCCTAAACCTGGGGAATCTTATGAAGGTGAGTGAATTTATTAATTACTAGCTGATGCCCGCGACTTCGTCCACGTGGAATTAGGTTTTTAAAAATCCCGTGGGAACTCTTTGATTTTCCGGGACAAAGAGTAGCCTTTGATTTTTGCATGGGTATAGTTAAACACCTGGAGAGCCAGGTGTTTAACTATACCCATGCAAAAATCACGTTGATCCGTTGCTCCGTTGCTCCGTTGCTACGTGATTGAAGGACAAACCAACAAACCAACAAACCAACAAACAAACACACTTTCGCATTTATAATAAGGGTACTGACTAGCTGATGCCATTATTAGCATATATCCTTCCCAGGGATGTAAGCTAACTCTGTATCAAATTTCATCAAATTCGGTTCAACTGTTGGACCGTAAACAGACAGACAGACACACTTTATAATTTAGAGCTTCAATAGCTCAACGGGTAAAGGAGTGGACTGAAAACCGAAAGGTCGCCGGTTCAAACCCCGCCCGTTGCACTATTGTCGTACCTACTCCTAGCACAAGCTTGACGCTTAGTTGGAGAGGAAAGGGGAATATTAGTCATTTAACATGGCTAATATTCTTTTTTTTTTTAAGTTAGTATGGATTGACACTTCTACACAAAGTTAGGTATTACATATCCAAACATCAATAAAGTTTGGTGTTCACACGATTTCCATATATTTCAGATCCGTTACAACAACCTCGGCCTTTGTTTTAGATCATAATTGCGTACAGACAGACATAATGACATTTGTATTATAATCAGAACCACCTGACCGGTAAGGGCATGACCTTACTTGGGTAATTAATTGAAATCATGTAACATTGCATTTTTTTTGTACGTTTGCAGTTTGTTAGTATTTTTTTTTTCGTATGTATCGTTGCGAACGGGTTGCGAAGCTGAAGTGGCAATGGGCAGGGCACATAGTTCGTACAACCGATAGACGTTGGGTTCCCAAGGTGTTGGAATGGCAACCTCGCACCGGAAGATGCAGCGTCGGGAGACCCCCCACTAGGTGGACGGACGACATCAGACGAGTCGCAGGGAGCCGCTGGATCATTATGGAGAACTCTCAGGCATGCAGGTTTCCTCACGATGTCTTCCTTCACCAAATTAAGAAGAAAGAAAGAAGAAAGAAAACTGGTTTATTCATCTTATGCCTAAGGTACAAACAAACTTAAAATTAATAGTTAGTAGATAGTAGTTAGTAGATAATAAGAAGTACTTAATAATTAATTAAATCTAAAATGAGTTCTTGCACCCACTTGGCACAAGATGAAATGGCCCCAGCTCAGCATTAATGCTGCAGGTTTTAAAATAAAACCTGAGCGCTGGTATTCTGCCAGGACCAATAAGAGTGACGTGCACGAGCCTAACAGTCTTCACCAACATCTGTGATTGACAGGATGAGTTCGATTAAACGGAGCTAAAAAAAAAAAAAAAAAAATAGTCATTGTGCATGGTTAGTATAGCGTGTAATTAAAAATCTTAAAAACTTGCCGTTAAAAATTAAGTGATATTAAATTGCTTAAAACGCACATAATTCCGAAAAGTTAGAGGTGCGGACTGCGGGATCGAACCCCCAATCTCCGATTAGAAGGCGGAGGTCCTAGCCGCTAGGCTATCACAGCTTAGCTATAACTATAGTTGAGGCTAAATCTATCAATTCTTGTTGATAATTGTCAGGGAAGCACAAAGTATCCCATTATTGTGAAGAGATCCGTTGGATTCAAAGGTTTTTGTCTAATGGTAATGGCGTATAATGTGAGGTCTTAGCAATTTAACCCGAGCCTACCGCTTGCAATTTATTTTACGAGGTATGTGTGGAACAGGGCATGAGCTGAAGCGTCTTATTGTGACTCTTAATAAAATTGTACAAAACAGAATTGGGTATTTGACTACTGCAATACTTCCATACTAATACTATAAATGTGAAAGTGTGTCTGTCTGTCTGCTAGCTTTTCACAGGCCAACAGTTCAATAGATTTTGATGAAATTTGGTAAAGAGTTAGCTTACATCCCGGGGAAGGACATAGGCTTTTTATCCCGTAAAATTTAAGAGTTCCCACGGGATTTTTAAAACCTAAATCCACGCGGATGAAGTCGCGGGCATCATCTAGTCAAAAATAAATTAGTTCTCAGTGATTATTAAATAGAGGGTCTTCCAAAATACGTAAAATCCACGTCCTTTGTTAGTTTTAAGCGTAATAACCATTTTAAATTATCGATTAAACTACAAAGTACGTCATTGTGATCTGATGTCACATTCCAGCATTTCATAGAATATCGCATACTACGTGGCCCCTTTCTCCTGTCAGGTCATTAGCCATAGCCAACAATATCCCCGAGAGAAATTATTAGCCATGTTACCAGGGTGCACCGGCCCGAATACTGTTTTTCCCTCGGACATATCCATAAGGGACCAGCAGCATCCAGGCACACTGGGAGGTTAACTGGCTGACCCCTACATGGCTATATTATGTATAAAAGTTTAATAAACTGCCTATAGCTAACTCACAGCTTTAGCTTTCAACTTGGACCAACCACTTAAGATAAAAATCTGATATCGGGGAATCTTTTTGTGTACGAAACTTATTGTTAACGTTATATCATATAGTAGTTGTTTCTGTTTGTCCGTGCGTCCTTCGCTATTGTCCATTATTCTAAGTGCGATTTATGCGTTTTGACCATTATAATTATTATTTTTTGTATTGTACTTCTTTAATGGCTTATTTTGGTATTGGTTTCCTGTTGTTTTAAGCAACTGAGTTCTCCGTCCGAGAGGTATCTCGCAAGCCGCTTCCGTGCTTATACGGACACCTACCATAGTTTCTTTCTCGTTTTAGAGGGGCGTGCCCGGGATCGGGATCGAACCCCCGACCTTAAATCAGGTTGATCATTGGGCCAAAAAAGTTATTGGGATTGGGAAAGTTAACATTTCTTGGACGTCCGAGAGATACTCCTATCTCGCAAGCCGCGTTTGGGATTTATTATTTTAATAGGGTCTTGGACTGTAGTAATAACATTTGCTCGAGCACCCCCCCCCCCTCCCCCCCTCCCTATCTTCAATACCTTAAGCGTGCTTTTCACCCGTCTCCGAAATCCTCAATCATCAGCTCTCTCCTTATTTTTGTTCCGAATGAACTTTTGTCTTCTATACGAATATATCAGTAAAAAAAATTAGATCAATGAGTGAGTGAGTGAATCAGCACGAGCAGCTATATATATTAATCACATCATTTTATTACTACAGTTCAAGCCTCTATTGTTGCATACCAGCTTACCACTTATATGAAGGCGAAAGGGGTCGGTGTTAGTCATGTGTAAGAAATACCATGACAAATGGGTCACAAACCGAAAATAGCTAGGAATGCTAGGGAAGAAGATATTTCCGGCAATCCTATTGTTTAGAATAACCAAGGTTGCTTAAAAACAATTGGTTGGTTTTATAAATTAAAGTGCATGATATCATTGCGCAAAAAACTTTGATTTAAACTCTATATCGTCACAATGGAGAAGTAATTTATGTAGTGGTATTTTATTAAATAACATGTAAATTAGTATTTTTAACAATTATAAAGGTTGCATTCGATTTTCATTACTTAGTATGATAGAAGGTGTAAGCAAATGGATACAGAACAGACCACAATATTTTTAAACTAGCAGATGCCCGCGACTTCGTCCGCGTACTGGTTTCACATGAGATCTGAAATTTTCCCGCTGCAAAAGGCCTCACTTACCTACTCACTCAGTCTCACCTTATGACACGGAACCCGGAATACCTAAATGCCAATTTTCATATCTCTAACTTCAAAAACGTAGGATTTTCATATAACCCTTCCACCCCCATTTTACTCCCTTAGGGGGGGAATTTAGTAAGATCCTTTCTTATCTGATACCTACCCCCTAGAATAGCCTACATTTCAAATTTTAAGTACAAATAACAATTGTTAAAACTTTTCTATAAAAACATTGCCCCCCTATTTTCCCACCCTTAAGGGGGGAATTTCCTAAATTGAAATATACAGATTTTTATTATTTAAAGCTAATAACCTAAATGTCGATTTTGACGTCTCTAACTCCAAAAACATAGGACTTTCATACAACCTTCGACCCCCCCTTTAGGAGGGGAATTTTTCAAAACCGTTTCTTAGCTGACACCTACGTCCTAGAAAGAACCTACCTTCCAAATTTCAAGTTTGTAGGCTTTATAGTTTCTGAGATTTCGTGATTAGTCAGTCAGTCAGTCAATGAGTGAGTGGTATTTCTCTTTTGTTCTGTTTAGATAATTTTTAATCCTGCTGGTTACGCAATTTTTGATATGTAGATTAAAAAATATTTAGAAACTAGCTGATGCCCGCGACTTCGTCCGCGTGGAATTAGGTTTTTAAAAATCCCGTGGGAACTTTTATATATTTAGAGAGATGTATGATGTAAAGTCAGATAAGTCATTTAGTCAACCATCTTTATGGGTTCAAACAACGATTTCTGTGTACCTAATATTGATGTTGAAACCACCCCTTCGAACAAAAACAAATGTATTTTATAGTTTTATAGGGTTTTTACCTACACTTTAAGGAACAGTAGGTACCTTTATTTTAAATGCAAAAATGTGTTTATTGGTTGGTTTGTTGGTTTGTCCTTCAATCACGTCGCAACGGTGCAACAGATTGACATTATTTTTGCATGGGTATAGCTAAGACCTGGAGGGTGACTATTTTTATCCCGGAAAAGCAAAGAGTTCCCACGGGATTGCTAAATCCACGCAGACGAAGTCGCGGGCATCAGCTAGTATTTTATAACTACTTACCTAAAATGATTAGGTAAACCTACTTAAACTAAACACTTCCTACATTTAATCACTTGTTCGTGTTTGACGTCAAGGTTGTCTAACTTATGCTCGCGACTTCGTCCGCGTGGACTACACAAATTTCAAACCCCTATTTCACCCCTTAGGGGTTAAATTTTCTGAAATCCTTTCTTAGCGGATGCCTACGTCATAATAGCCATCTGCATTCTGCATGCCAAATTTCAGCCCGATCCGTCCAGTAGTTTGAGCTGTACGTTGATAGATCAGTCAGTCAGTCAGTCACCTTTTCCTTTTATATATTTAAATACTGGTTCCCATGGGATGGGATCGGGCCAAATAGATGATCTATTTGGTACAAGGAGATTTTGCATTTGCAAGATTTTTTAAAATTATTTCCTTTAGTAGGTAATTAATTCTGCACCCCATAAACTACCAAGTACCAATATACCAAAAATCAATCTTAGTTAATTTTATTACTCCCTACAATCCAAGAACCTATTTGCTTAAGTTAGTTGGTTATGGGTACAACCATAAGGTACATAATTTGGTTTTGATATTATGCACAATAAGTGAGTAGGTGCGTACAATAGTCGGATATATGAGGTTTTTGCTTTATAAATTCTGTTTTTGAGACAATGGCACGAACGCTGAAGTTATCTGCGCCGATCTGTGATGTGAGAATGGTATGGATATGCCAACTTTTCTAACTGATTGCACGTACACAAATGGTGGGTAATGTGTTGTCAGGATCTAAATTAAAGGAGTAACGTTCGTCAAAATTTTGTCATTTTTGTATTTCCCTCGATTTATTGTTGTAATAGTATTTTTTGTATGTAACCGTTCTATTTTTAATATATTAGTGTAAGTAGCCGTAAGTAAACCTAATAAGTAAATAAAAAAAAATAAAAAAATCGGTTAAACCGATTGGGAAGTCTTCAATTTTCCGGGATAAAAAGTAGCCTATTTAAATTCCGTCCTTGGGTTGCAAGTTATATCTGTGCCAAATTTCGTTACTATTGGTTAAACGGATGCTTCGTGAAAGTTAACAGACAGACAGACAAACACGGTTTCGCATTTACATTATTAGGTACATATTACGGATTTAGATTAGTATGTATTTCATTTTATTCAGTAACAAGTTGAGTAGTTCTTGTCTGCGATCTCACCTGATGGTAAGTGATGATGCAGTCTAAGATGGTAGCGGGCTAACTTGGAAGGGGTATGGCGGTTTTAATTACACCCATACCCCTTATCAAATCAGTGAATGATCAATATACGTATGAATCAAAATATAAAAAAAACTTCATTTATTTCATACTAGCTAATGCCCGCGATTTCATACGCGTTGATTTAGATTTTTAAAAACCCCATGGGAACTCTTTGATTTCTATAAAGTAAGTAGCCTATGTCACTCTCCAGTCTCCAGGTCCTTATCTATACCCATGCAAAAAATCACGTCAATCCGTTGTCCCGTTGCGACGTGATTGAAAGACTAACCAACCAACAAACACATTTTCGCATTCATAATAAGGGTACTGATTCATAGGACCACAAGTGTATCTTATTCTACATCAGCTGAGATTCCGATTCCGACCACCGATTCGGAATGCAGATTTTATTCGTTTTTAACTTAGTCTTGTTCAAGTTGGTATGTCCATACTATTCTTTCAGGTATATGTTACTCGCATATAAGCCTATGTCCAACAATGCCACTGTTCAGTCGGTCTGATACGCGCTGTAACCTCTGACCTACATAACCCGTGCGCGATATGTATGCAAAAACCAAAAAAAAATAAAAAATGTAAAAAAAAACCGTTTTTTGGCAAAAAACTGCAGGAATATTTGGTGAAGTGCGAGTGTGTATAAAGAAAAGGTGTTAGTCAAAAAAAAATGTGAAAAGTTTGGTTTTTTTTTTTGGTTAAACTAAAGTTTCTGTGTAATACTTATACTAGTGTAAATAAAATTTTGTGATATAAAGCACTTTTGAAATAACATTTTTACAATCAAACAATAAAATATACCCATTTATTATTATTTTTTTGTAATTACAATAATAAATATTTTTGGAACTCAAAATTGTTATAAATTTACTATCGTCAAAGCAAAATTTACAAAAAAAATATACTAAATTGTTGTAAGTTTAAAATGAATAAAAATAATTATCTTAAATGCAGAACATTTAATCAATGTATAAATTATTATAGTTTAACTTAAAACACGTGTAGTAAAGTTAAAAAAAATTGTAAAAAAGCGGATTTTTGCATAGATAATGTCAGTGGTTTATAAAAATGAGGGTATGTGTAGTGCTTCTGTGTTTGTCTGTGTGTCACAATGTGTTCGGTTCGAGGGTGATCTTAGTGGAGAATGCACCAAGTACGTAATCTAATATCTATATACTATCTATACCTACTATCCATATTAGAGCCTCAATAGCTCAACCGGTAAAGGAGTGGACTGAAAACCGAAAGGTCGACGGTTCAAACCCCGCCCGTTGCACTATTTTCGTACCTACTCCTAGCACAAGCCTGACGCTTAGTTGGAGAGGAAAGGGGAATATTAGTCATTTAACATGGCTAATATTCTTTATAAAAAAAAAAAAAAAAAAATATTACAAACTAACTGATGCCCGCCACTTCGTCCGCGTGGAATTAGGTTGTTTAAAAATCCCGTGGGAACTCTTTGATTTTACCGGATAAAAAGTAGTCTATGTCACTCTCCAGGTCTTAATTATCTATACCCACAGATCTATACCCATTACCCATGCAATAATAAGGGTACTGATTCTATTCTACTTGTTAACTTGCAACTTATTACTAAACTAGCTTCTGCCCGCGGCTTCGTCCGCGTGGCCTACAGGAAACAAATGGTATTTTTTCAGAAACAAACATTATAACATCAGGACACGCACCCTGAACAGCACCGAATAACACATATAACCTTCCAACCCCCATTTCATCCCTTTAGGTGGGGATTTTCTCAAAGTCGTTAGGTACTTAGCTGACACCTAACCTCAGGAAAAAACCTACTTTCCAAACTTCAAGTTAATAATATCAATAATTAAAACTTTCCCATACAAACTTTCATCCCCTATTTTACCACCCTTATGGGCGAATTTTCCAAAAATCCTGAAACACGTATTTCTTTATTTGTGACCAAGAACCCAAATACCAATTTTCATACAAATAACTTGAAATAATATGACGGACTTTCATACAAACTTCCATCACCCATTTAACCCACTTAGGGGTAGAATTTCGAAAAATTCTTTCTTAGTGGATCCCTACTCTTTACAAAGAATAGACCCTCCAAATTTCATGTCTTTAGGACCAGTGGTTTAGGCTGTGCGTTGATATATATGTCAGTCAGTCAGTCAGGACTTTGAATTTTATATATTTAGATTAAGTGTTTACATGCATTAAGTCGCTAAATTAAATTAAAATTTATTTATTTATTATTTATTTGTAACAAAAACATTTACAGTAAAGAGAAAAAGAGAACAAAAGTGGACAGGGAAGCACTTATCTATATGAGACAGCTCTACCTCGTTATATACTTCTCTAGTACTATAGTAGATCTATTTAGTTAATTAACCGACTTCAAAAAAAGGAGGAGGTTCTCAATTCGTCGGAATCTTTTTTTTTTTTTTATGTATGTTCCCCGATTACTCGAAGACGCCTGGACCGATTTTAAAAATTCTTTTTTGTTTGAAAGGGTATACTTCAAAGCTGGTCCCATTTAAATTTGGTGAAGATCTGATGAACATCTTCGAAGATAGATACTGGAACTCCTCAACGGATGAGAGTAAATTGCTCGCGATCAGTGTAATAGCTTAGTAAACAGTAGATTTTTAACCAGTCATAGCATAATTCCATGGGACCACTAAAAATTGTGAAATAAAAATTTTTTAGAAAAAAAATAAAAACCGACTTCGATACACAAACACTAAAAATTGAAAAATAATTTAATTTATTACCGAATATATTATGTATACAAGATTTAATATAGTTCGATAATAATATTTTTCGGGGTCGGTGCCAATGAGGTGCCATTGTGGAGTCTCATAAAAATATGAAGTCTAGACGATTCGCGCAGCTAAAGCTAATTGGCACCGGCACCAAAAAGTATTATTATGGAACTATATTAACTCTTGTACACATAATATATTCGGTAATAAATTAAATTATTTTTCAATTTTTAGTGTTTGTGTATCGAAGTCGGTTTTTATTTTTTTTGTAAAAAATTTTTACTTGACAACTCAATACGTATCTAAATTAAACTAGGCATTCATGATGATTGATGAATTCATCCTTGGTTATGATCAGGAAAGCCCAGATTCCGCTCTGTTAGAGAGGGAAATGTCAAGGTACGCAAAAAGTAATTCCCATGGATACATTTTTGTATAGCGCCATTTGACAGATCATTATGTAATAGGTACTTACTAAGTAGGTACTTATATTATAAACAATCAACACTAATTATTCTAATAATATATAATATAGAATAGAGCCTCAATAGCTCAACCGGTATAGGAGTGGACTGAAAACCGAAAGGTCGACGGTTCAAACTTCGCCCGTTGCACTATTGTCGTACCTACTCCTAGCACAAGCTTGACGCCTAATTGGAGAGGAAAGGGGAATATTAGTCATTTAAAAACTGGCTAATATTCTTTTTAAAAAAAATATATATATAAACGTGATAAGGATAGGCGTCTGTCTATTCTGTCTGTCACCAGCCAAGTGCGGATTTTGAGACCAGTAAGGAGAACAAAGCATTCAGTCCTCACGATGTTATTGCTTCAAACGGATATAACTCTGAAAAGTTAGAGGTGCATTCCCGGAATCGAACCCTCGACTTCCCGAATAGGAGGCGGAGCCTATCTCGGCTTTTTCTTTTTAAATAATATGTAAAGTCTCTCACCCAGCTATACTCACGTGCTTAGTTGACGTTAGCCCGACTAGTTTCGAACCTATCCGGGGTCCTTTTTCAAAGGGAGTCAGATCGCGCATTGCGTGCGGCGCGCGCCGTGCACCGGCGCGGGCGGTGCTCCCACAGCCCATTGTTAGCACGTGTTTAGTAGACGTTGGCTAACGTCGACTAAACACGTGAGTAAAGCCGGGTGAGAGATCTATATATATATATAAGGGAAAGGTGACTGACTGACTGACTGACTGACTGACTGACTGACTGACTGACTGACTGACTGACTGACTTATCTATCAACGCACAGCTCAAACTACTGGATGGATCGGGCTGAAATTTGGCATGCAGATAGCTATTATGACGTAGGCTTCCGCTAAGAAAGGATTTTTGAAAATTCAACTCCTAAGGGGGTGAAATAGGGTTTTGAAATTTTGTAGTCCACGCGGACGAAGTCGCGAGCATAAGCTAGTATTATATAAAATGGAAATCACTCACGATAGTTTAAACCTCAAAATATGTAAAGTCGCAGGCAACAACTAGTTTCGACTAGTTGCATAATTAATTACTCCTATGCAATTAATAATTTCTTGAGTCTTGACTCACTGGGTCACAGTCATTCTGTTTATCTTGGTCAGATCTAAATTATACTGTTTAGGATTCCGTACCTCAAAAGGAAAAACGAAACCCTTTAGGATCACTTTGTTGTCTGTCTGTATGTCTGTCCGTCTGTCTGGCTGTCAAGAAACCTACAGGGTACTTCCCGTTGACCTAGAATCATGAATTTTTTTTTTTTTTTTTTAAAGAATATTAGCCATCTTAAATGACTAATATTCCCCTTTCCTCTCCAATTAAGCGGCAGGCTTGTGCTAGGAGTAGGTACGACAATAGTGCAACGGGCGGGGTTTGAACCGTCGACCTTTCGGTTTTCAGTCCACTCCTATACCGGTTGAGCTATTGAGGCTCTAAGGGCTCTATAATTTGGGAGGTAGGTAGATCTTATAGCACACATTAGGGGGAAAATCTGAAAACCGTGAATTTGAGGTTAAATCGCACAAAAATAAATAAATTATTAATTAACTAGAGGATGCCCGCGACTTCCCGCGGGAACTCGTTAATTTCCCGGGATAAAAAGTAGCCCATGTCCTTCCCCAATGTAAGCTAACTCTGTACCAAACTTCATTAAAATCGGTTAAACGGTTGGGCCGTGAAAGGCAAGCAGACAGACAGACAGACACAGTTTCGCATTTATAATATTATTAGTATGGATATTTTAATCTATCATCATCAATTATTTAAGTAAGATAACTATATCAAGTGGGGTATCATATGAAAGGGCTTTACCTGTGCATTCTAAAACAGATTTTTATTTATTTTTATGCATCATAGTTTTTGATTTATCGTGCAAAATGTCGAAAAAATATGACTGTACTAGGGAACCCTCGGTGCGCGAGCCTGACTCGTACTTGGCTGGTTTTTTTTTCACTATAGGTACACATAGTACACTATAAACACCAAGGTTATGTTTTTGTGCGTTCGTGTATATGAATAGGCATTGGATCATCGTTCATTTTAGTGCATTAGGGATTAGGTGAATCATTTTGAACTTGATTTTGGAGTTTATTTCATTGGGACCTCCCTGGCGCAGTGGTAAGCACTGTGGTATTATTAGTGGGAGGTCCCGGGTTAGATTTCTGACAGGGGTTTGGAATTTTATAATTTCTAAAGAGTTTCCGAGTTTGTTGTGGGCGGTCTTCCAACGCTGCGTCTTCCGGTGCGAGGTCGCCATTCCACCACCTTGAGACCTCAACGTCTATCGGTTTTACGAACTATGTGCCCTGCCCATTGCCACTTCAGCTTCGCAACCCGTTGAGCTATGTCGGTTACTCTAGTTCTCCTACGGATCTCATCATGTCTGATTTGATCACGTAGAGAAACTCACATAGCTCTCTCCATCGCCCGCTGAGTGACTCTGAGCTTTCTTATGAGGCCCATAGTTAGCGACCATGTCTCGGATCCATATGTCATCACTGGCAACACGCACGCTTACTCTATACTTACTCTATACTATATTTTCCTTGTTCCAGCGTGCTTCAGGCGCGTGCTCGCCGGAAGACGTGCTCTGCGGAGTTACGTGAGGAAAGTAGTGAACTGCGAACGCTTGGAGGACTGTCGGAGGGAATGTGCTGAGGAGAGGAGGTTTCATTGTGAGAGCTTTAATTATAGGTAAGTTTTCAATACAAGTTGAGATGGCAATCGGGGTGTGAGGCGGGGGAACGCCCCGCACACCCGCGCCATCCCGCACTGGGTTAGCGTAGGAGCTGTGCGGGTGTGCCCACCCCGATTGCCACCTCGACCTGTCGCGTACCTTTATAGAGGTACAATCTTAAATATATATAAGGAAAAGGTGACTAACTGATTGACTGACTGACTGACTGACTCTGGCCAAGTTGAAAAGAGTTTTCTGGTTTAGTATAGTTTTAAAATATTTGTGCTGGTTTGTCACTTTATGTTTATGTATACTAATAAATAAATAAATAAAAAAGACTGACTGACTGACTGACTGACTGACTGACTGACTGACTGACTGACTGATCTATCAACGCACAGCTCAAACTACTGGACGGATCGGGCTGAAATTTGGCATGCATATAGCTATTATGACGTAGGCATCCGCTAAGAAAGGCTTTTTAAAAATTCAAGGGGTGAAATAGGGGTTTGAAATTTTTGTAGTCCACGCAGACTAAGTCGCGAGCATAAGCTAGTGATATAATAATGTAATGATAATATATATAATGAAGGTAATGATCATCAGTCTACTGATTGGCTAACTCAGTGTCTAACACTGAATGATAGCCACCGAGCTCATTTGAAATTTATTTTTAATCCATTGAATGTTTTCTATGAAGACATATTTTATTTTCACTCAGTAAAGCAGTAATGTAATAATTTATTCTAGTCCCATAAAGGTATGATTCTGCTGCTGCATGCAGCGGTGGTTCGGAATCATACCTTAAACTGCCGCTATCCAAAACATCACGTCATTTCATTACTACAGTCTAAGATCCTATTATGTAATATAATCTGGTCAAATACTAGGAGAATTCTAGGTCGTCATATAAGTCCCGCAATTTGCTATTATTCGCGTGGCCGCCATTTTAGTGACGTCAGCACTAGACTGAAGTTTCGAGCTGATGGTATATTTTTATTTCGGCTGACGTCAAAATGACGTCAATTCGATGTTAATGAGACACGGTTCCAGCGCAATAGCAATTTGCGGGACTTACACTAACCACTCCATTGGCACAACAACCTTGGGGGCTGGACCGATTATGATGACGTTTTGCACATATTGGGGTCACAATTATTACGTTACGTACTTAGTTCTTTTTATGTAAATTATTATTGTTCGTAGTAGTCAGGGACGGAGTGAGTGGGACAAGCAATCATCTTTATTATTACTAGCTGTTTAAAACGGCTTTGCCTAGGTTGAATTTTTAAAAATTCTTTCTTGTTGGTCTCCCACGGAAGATTATGTATTATACAGACCATGTCATAATTTCATCAGAAGCCTCATCAGTAAAACTGCTGTAGTAATTATAAGTCATGTATGAGTATCTTTATAATATAAAAATGAATCACTAAATGTGTTGCTGATCGCAAATCTCGAGAACAGCTGAACCGATTCCGCTTATTCATTTTTTATATATATGCATAGGAGAGAAAAATTAAAAAAAATTTGAATCGACTGCTAGGCGGAACGAAGTTCACCAGGGCAACTAGTTGAGTATAAATGCATAAGTGTGTCTGATAGTCAATCTATTATTTTTTCTAGTTTTTACAGCCCGATTGTGATGAAATTTGGCACAGAAGTAGTTTTTATACCGGAGACGGATATAAGCTACCGACTTTTTATACCAGAAAAACAATGAATTTCCAGAAATTGAGATTGAGGGAGAATGAGATTTTAGAAAAACGTTAATCCATGCGGATTGCGGAAAAAAACGTAGGCCTTATCTAGTTTTGAACATTTTATCAAAGTCTGTATTAATTTACGAATTGCTTATGAAGTTAGGTACCTACTTGTTATTTATTGTAATAGCCAAAAAACATTTCACACAATAACTTAACATGTTTCATGTAATAAATTAAAGATACGCAATCTCGGACATAAAATCATAATAACAAATTGTGTTGCATTAACAAAAATTCCCATCTTATCTAGACAATATTATTATTTCCGTTTCCGGAGTCGAGTCCGCCCCTGTGCTATTGCAAGGTGATGTATACAATAGTGATGGTTAGAGCTGATTGCGGCGAGGCCGCTGTATTACACTTGAAGGGAATTTAGGTACACCACTATAATGTTATGCTTTCCTGGTACATTGTCCCACTACTAACTCGCTGATGAACACAAAAAGAGGATCTTATACTTGTGCAGTAGGCGATTTATCGATCGGTTACCGGGAATGTATGAAGTCTAGAAATAGTTTATAAATTTTTATTAAATAAAATTATTGTTTACGGACGGAAGTAGGTACGTTTCCGCAGAAAATGGCTGCTAAACAGATCAGCTGTTTTGAGGCAGCCATCTTATATCGAGGTGGTACCAAAGTGCCATTACATGATATGATAAGATAAACCTTTGTCGACTCATTTCCAAAATAATTCCCGTGCGCTTTTTAGGGTTCCGACTTCCGTCGTAAACTAGGAACCCTTATAATTTACCATGTCCGTCCGTCCTCGGTTAATCTCAGAGACTATCAGTGCTAGAAATCTGTAATTTGGCATGGGTATAAATATTAATCACGCCGACAAAGTGGTGAAATAAAGTTGTGATAAATATATTTTTTTAGGGTAGCTCCCCTACATGTAAAGTGGGGATGAGTTTTTTTTCTTGTCTATCCCATATTGTGGGATGTCGTTGAATAGGTATTTTAAAAATACTGTGGTTGTGGGAACATCATTTTTCGATTTCTAGATTCGTTTGTAAAATATGATGTTTTAAAGTGCTAATTTTTATTAGAGTCAAGTGTCCCCGCCCCCTTATCAGCCAAATGATAATAGTCATTATAGGAAAATGAAAAAAATCACAGCAGTAGTATAAAATTTTAAAGGAACACTATCATGGCTAAGTTGTGACCACGGAACCCTACAACTGCGCGTACTTTTTCAACTTCAACTTTATCATTTCAACTTAAATTAAATTTATTTTTTAATTTTCCTTAGATTAGATCCAACCTTCCGCGGCAAAGGGCTATGCGAGCTAATGACCAAACCAATCGAAGCCTTCGACCTACAACAGGATTTCGTTGACGACAAAGAATACGATTTCTACGAGCTCGACCGAAACAGCCTGGAACCTTATTGCCCAGAAACTCTGAGAGGACCAGGTCTTTTACATTCTGGTTACTTATCCTCCAAACCAGATAAAGTGCCAGGGCATGATGAACAATGGAGGGATGCCACGGACTGGTCGGTTAATGGGTACAAGAGTTATAATAGATTCTATGACGAGAAACGAACTCAAACTTACAACAGGCGATATGAAGACGAATTATATGTGCCTTATCAAATTGGTAAGTTGTATTTATGAATGGGTTTTGAAGCACTTTAAACCATAGTTTAGTTACCATACAGTTGGACAATGGTACTGATTCTGAGCACAACCTAATTTTAGAGTGTTCGCATCCTCTTCTTACTAATGTAATATGAAAAGGACAGACGCAGTTTGACAGTTTTAAATTGAACTTTTAGATGGTAAACCCCGTGATTTTAGCGCACAGTCGCGAGCTTACTGTTTAAATTTGTAGCGTGCACTAAAATTTAGAGTCTTTAAATGTAAAGTTCATGTGCTGTCCCTGTTTAGCATTCTTAAAAAGAAAAGGATGCAGATACTCTAAATTTAGTTTAGAGAAAGACAACGGAATCGGTGCCAATGTATCTTATTGCGTTACACTTACAAGTCAACAAAATACTTAGGCAATACAAGACGCTCAAATGTGCCCTTTCGTCCGTTAACACTTATTACTAGATTATGAGATACTAGCTGAATTTCACCCGAGCGAAGCCAGGGTGGGTACCCCGGCTTCACTCGGGTGGAATTTGGAAAATCGAGGTGGGGGTTGAATTTCCAAAAATCTCAAAACACTTGTTTCTTCATTTGTGACAGAAAACACAAATACCAATTTTCATGCAAATAACTTGAAAAATTACGGACTTTTATACAAACTTTCATCCCCTATTGAACCCTTTTGGTAGTAGAATTTTCAAAAATCGTGAAATAAATATTCATTTTTAACCGAAAGCTTAAATACCAATTTTCATCGACGTGACTTAAGAAATGACGGACTTTCATACAAACTTCCATCCCCCATTTAACCCACTTAGGGGTGTAATTTTGAAAAATCATTTCTTAGTGGATACTTACTTTTGACAAGGAACACATTCTCAAAATTTCATGTCTCTAGGACCACAGAATATATAATTGCTAGGACCTAGGGCGGCCAAGACTGGAAATCCGCCACTGCATTATATGTGAGTAGGTGTGTTGAATGTTGATGCTTCCCTCGTTGCTCCTGTTTGCTCACTGTATGATTGCTAAACTGTGTTTGTATTATATTATTACAAGAGTAATTAATTTTAAAGTTCGTCTGAATAATAGGTACCTACTTACTAGTTAATTTATTCAAAGTGTTAAATACGGGAAAATTAAAAATAGGTGCGAAACTCATTTACATATTTTTCTATTAAATAATATGTATAATGTAGTTAAATATTACGGTAAAAATGTTTGAGAAATGTAAAATAGGTAGATACAACCAATTTGAGTGTTAGTCTGAAATAAATTATTTTTTACGGAAATCCTACGGTATTTTAATTTATTTACCCTTGATATGTCCAAAAGTATGGTAATTTCTGGCACAGAATACAGTCCTATTAATAATAATTTGAGTTATTATATTATGTATCTACCGAAAAAGAAGACAAGGATAATTAATTCGGGCCGAAGTAGAATTACCTGTGGTAATTAAATAGCAATAACTAAGTACAGTCAATTTGCTATTGTATTATGGCATAAAAGTTTGCGAAATATTTAGAACTAGCTGATGTCCGCGACTTCGTCTGCGTGGAATTAGGTTTTTAAAAATCCCGTGGGAACTCTTTATTTTCCGGGATAAAAAGTAGCCTATGTCACTCTCCAGGTCTTTATCTATGTCGTATCCGTTGCACCGTTGCGACGCGAGGACAAACCAACAAACCAATAAATTAACAAACCAACAAACAAACACACTTTCGCATTTATAATAAGGGTACTGAGGTACTGATTTTGATTATTTTTGGCACAAAATACCTTGGTACTTATACGCTGTTCATGAAAAGTAAGATACCGCAAGTTGCAAATAACGGTGCTTTCTTTTCACTTCTACGCAATTGCTCTGTAGTGAGCCGGCGCGGCGATGTGTTGGTGATGATGATGATGATTATCAGTATGGACTATGGAGTAACTTTCATCTGAAATGCTGAAAGGTTATAAGAGAGGATGATGTCGCTTTCATCATCATCATCATGATCAACCCATCGCCGGCTCACTACAGAGTACGAGTCTCCTCGCAGTATGAGAAGTGCGGTGCTCAAGTGCGAATTGATAAACTTCACACACCTTTGAGAACATTGTGGAGAACTCTTACGCATGCAGGTTTCCTCACGATGTTTTCCTTCACCGTTAAAGCGAGTGATATTGAAATTCTTAAAACGCACACGATTCCGGAAAATTAAAGGTTCGTGCCCGAAATCGAACTCCTAACCACTAGGCTAGCACGGCTTGGCATGGCACGGATGTCGCTTTAAATGATTGTTTATCGTAACTTGACGCGTGAGTAATATTATGTTGGTACCATTGCAAATCACACAATCCATACTTCCATACTAATATTATAAATGCGAAAGTATGTCTGTCTGTCTGTCTGTCTGCTAGCCTTTCACAGCCCATCCGTTAACCCGATTTTGACGAAATTTGGTACATAGTACAAGCTTGCATCCCGGGCAAGGACATAGGAGTTCCCACGGGATTTTTAAAACCTAAATCCATCCATCTAGTTGTAAATATATTGAGTGATAATAAACCTTATCTTCTAAGGAATATAGAAACAAAGCAATGGTGCCAACATTTTGCTAACGCGTCAAGTTACGTAGAACGGATTATATCTATTTTAATGTAGATACCACGATTAATTTTATGTTTCTATTTGTCGATATTTCAACCCAATTGCACGGGTCGTGTTCACGACGGGACTGCGGTGCTGCGAGAGATAAAGTTCGAGCTGTCAAGGGCAGTAGCGAACTAGCCTCTTTCTTGTTCTTTTCGCTGGAACTTCACGAGCTGTCCGGCAAAATACACTGACAACGTCACTATTAACTTTCGATGTCGTACGATGCTGTCTTGGTTTGCATAATTCTACAACTTAATTCCACATACCTACTTGCTTGCTAGTTTAAAGCTATTCTCACGATTGAACTTCGTACTCTCGTAGCACCACAGTCCCGTCTTGATCATGGGTTGAAATATCGACAAATAAAAACATCAAATTAATCGCGATTACCCGTTATCCGTACAAAGCTTTGGTTAGGACGTCCCCTCCTACTAGGCGGAGGTCGAGGGTTCGATCCCGGGCACGCACCTCTAACTTTTCGGTGTTATGTGCGTTTTAAGTAATTAAATATCATTTGCTTTAACGGTGAAGGAAAACATCGTGAGGAAACCTGCATGCCTGAGAGAACTCCATAATGTTCTCAAAGGTGTGTGAAGTCTACTTATCCGCACATGGCCAGCGTGGTAGACTATGGCCAAACCCTTTTACTCCGAGAGGAGACCCGTGCTCTGCAGTGAGCCGGCGATGGGTTGATCATGATGTTGATGACCCGTTATCTACATTAAAATGTCGTTAAACCACGAAATAAGCTTAAAATCATTGTACTTACAGTTCTTGCAATTCACGAAGGCGAGTGGCTCATGCTTGTGTTTAAGTCGTATCGGTATAAGTAAGGTACACTGAATGTGTGCGTTTGCGAGCGCTTGCTCGCGACTGATTGGTCCGACATGCACGCACACTTACGCAATGCCCGTGTATCCGACGTAACCACAAGTAAAGTCCACTCGCTTTCGTAAATTGCAAGAACTGTAGGTACTATATCTAGTATACTAACTTAATTCGTTTCCACAGGAGTAATAAATAAAAACGACAACAGACGGACAGACAACCACTGGGGACAATATGGAGGAAGCTATGGAGGCTCACACACATACTATAAAGACAGAAATGACTACCACAAATCCAAAAACCATTGGGGCATCACTGAACCACCAATATATTACCATGGTGTCAAACATTATGACGAAAAAGAAGATTTCAATTATCATAGTCTCCAGAAAAGTACGGGATGGGAGGACCATGGTTATGGCTATGGATCCTGGAAGAGAGGACGCTGGAATAGCTCTGGAAGTTTCTGGAAGGAGCATGATGACGGTTTCAGTAAGAAAGGTGGTCATGCTTTTGAGGGAAGGAGCGAGGATGGTACTAAAGGTTTGGATAAACATTTGACTTGTAAAAGGCTATGATTAAATTCTTTTTTTTTTTTTTTTTTTATTATGGAACACAAACAGCTTTTACATTTTTACTTAGCTACTTATTTCTAGTTTGTACATATGCCTATTAAGTGTTCACTCATTTACATTATATCTATTTAATTTTGTGCGGGAGTTAGATAGGTTAGTAATTACATTAAATTAAATTATAATAAGTTAGTTTGTTATGAAGTGGTTACAAATAAAGTATATAATTGTAATCGTGCTAAACCTACATATAATTATTTAAACTTTTTTATTTCAGCTAAAAATTTACCAAATTTGTGTTGAAAATGATCTAATTGTACATATTTCTTATTGTATATATCGCATGTCCTCACTAAAAATCTATTATGGCCATAGTTCGTGTTAATATGTGGAAGACTAAAGGTTTTTACATTCCGTCTGGACAATTGCGGTACAGAGCACATTATTTTACTTAGTGAATAAGGGGAGTCAATAAGACCATTTACAATTTTATACAAGAAGCTTTGATCCTTGTGTTCCCTCCTGAGCTCTAAAGAGATTAATTCAGTGATACTAAAGGAATTAAATCTCTTACTTAAACATTTAAAAAAATTACGTAAATTTTCTATGAATTATACTCTTAAATGCGTTGTCTATATTAATTTAAATTGTTAATTGTACTCCAATTATGTTTGCGCTCTTTAGCATACTATTTAGTTTTCTGTCGTATTTTTGAAGAATCGATTTAACAGTAATTGCATATTTTTTCTCTACTTCCTTAAGATATTTTATTTAGCTTATCTATTCTTCAACCTTATTACTTATATGAAAAGAGCAACTGCTTAGTTTCTTGCCAGCTCTTCCATGTAGAATCTGCATTTTTAACTGATGTAGAGTCACAGACGTACATCTCTTATGCTCCATCTCACTAATAGTCCTACGAGATTTTTATTTAAATGTAATAATTTTTCATTCCAAAACAATTTTTCATTCAAATGTCCAGGAACCTTGTTCAGTTTTTCAATAGTAACATTTTCTTTAACTCTATTATTGTCTTTCGTTATAAGTTCATCTTTATTATGCGACAGGTTGAGATGGTAATCAGGGTGGGAACGCCCACCCGCACAGTCCCAGCGCTAACCCGGTGCGGGAAAGTGCGGATGACGCTATAATTCTTTAAATTTTTTCTTCTTCGAAAACATCATCATTACCTGGTTATGTAAAATATCTTGAATTTGTGACTTCTCCAATAAAATCTACAATACCATCATTTATTTCAGACTGTTCCTCTCGCCGTCGATCTGGCATGTCTCTAGGATCTGGTGCTATCAGACGATCGTTACTAGCGCACACAGTTGTCGAGTGTGAAGCTGCCTGTTTCGGCGAAAGGGAATTCAAATGTGTTTCGTATAGCTACAGGTAAATATTGGATTTTTAGCAATGGTCACCAGGTGCTCAATTGCGGAAAACCTGCATCAATCATCGCTGCTATCGCAATTGTTGTGATTGGCTGAATTTATGGTATTCTTAATGCAATAACGCCTTGTAGCCAATAGTGAGCGAGCGTCAGGTGATTGCGATCGTGGCATTGTAGCTGTCATTTTACCGCAATCGAGCAAGATAGTCATTGTTGGTAGTTTGACAGTTATAGCACAGTTGCTATATTGTGAACGATCGCAATCACCTGTCGACCATAATGATTGGCGAACCAATTTCGTCGTAAGTAGTAACAAATACAACGGTTGTGTGTGTGTGTGTGTGTGTGTGTGTGTGTGTGTGTGTGTGTGTGTGTGTGTGTGTGTGTGTGTGTGTGAGTTAGAGTTTAGAGTTTCAAGATTGTGGTTTGTATAGAGGTTTAAAGTTCATCTGTTTCCAGGTATTCCAGCTCTCCCGGTTCAGACAACTGCTTCCTCAGTGAGAGACCCTACAGAGGTCTGGAGATGTCTGCTGACAGTGGATCTGATGTATACGCCATGCCGCTTCACCAGGACTGTCTGACTGTCAATACTAAACCTTGGGTTGAGAGTGGTAAGGATTTGTTTCCTTTGAAGCTTTTGGTGGCACCATGCATGTGCAGTACCTACGTCATCTGAAGAAAAATTCTTACTCAGGCAATGTCCTAATGCTGATTTAGATACATACAATGGTGTAACCAACCGCCCGCCCTCCCCTAACCATGCAGTGGGAGGGCGGGCGGTGCATTTCGCATGCTGCGTGTTGCATCATACAGATTCGATCTGTTTCAGCGGATTACAGCAAATTAAGTTTTTGGTTCATTGCATATCATGGACTTCTGCAAAGTAACGCCTGCTTCCATACAACATATACAAACCAGAACGCTGGCAAAAACGAAGACAGACAGACAGGAGGAGTAGAAAATTACTGTAGTCTAAGACCCTATTCCGGAACTCATACTTAGTGGTTCCTCTGCATCATAATAGCTATCTGCATGCCAAATTTCAGCACGATCTGTCCAGTAGTTTGAGCTGTGCGTTGATAGATCAGTGAGTAACCTTTACCTTTTATATTTTTGGGTTAAAGAAGTGGATGTTTCTTCCAGAATGCTTTTGGCATGTTCGTTCTGGGGCTGCAGTTAGTGGCAAAGCAGTAAGGGCAGCACTGACTGTGACTGGCTTAGGTGCCTGTGAAGCGGAATGCATCCGGGCTCACAGCTTCTTCTGTAGGGGATTTAGTTTTAGGTGAGTATTTTAAATTAATCATTCAGTCAAGTTCAAGTGATCGAATCAGAAATAAGGAGATCCGTAGGAGAATTAAAGTAACCGACAGAGCTCAACGGGTTGCGAAGCTGAAGTGGCAATGGGCAGGGCACATAGTTCGTACAACCGATAGACGTTGGGGTCACAATATGCTGGAATGGCGACCTCGCACCGGAACACGCAGTGTTGGAAGACCCCCACTAGGTGGATGGACGACATCAGACGAGTCGCAGGGAGCCACTGGATTCAGGCAGCGCAAGACCGATTTTCTTTTAAAGAGTGTGAACCCAATGTGAATAAATGATTTTTGACTTTTTCACCAGGTTTGACCCACCAACCATTGGCGACGACCTTGAGAACTGCATCCTTACATCATCACCACCAACATCTCTAGAACTAAAACATGGTCTAACCCCCAACAAACACGAACTATACTCCAGAGGAAACTATGGCAGAGGGTGCGAACCTGCTTTGTACGATGATGTTAACCGGGAACCAGGTAAAATTGAATCTCTTAATGACATCTAAATGACCTCTAGAGGGCCTCTTCATAACCTCTAGTTGGCCTCTTCATGACCTCTAGATGACCTCTTCATGACCTCTAGATGGGCTCTTCACGACCTCTTGGTGACCTCTAGATGACCTCTTCGTGACCTCGGATGGCCTCTTTATGACCTCCATCAGGTCTCTTGCCATCATCCCGACTAATCCCGGCCGTCTTCTGGGATCTGCTTTGGATGTCATACGACGCTGCCCTAGTTTAAATTCTACCACTGGATTCCACATAGATACTCGCTAGAAGAAGTTGAAGTCATCAATTCAATTCAATTCAAATTAATTTGCATCATGTATTTAATCAATGTTTATTTCCAGAATGCTACCTCCAGTATGAAAGCTCGGCAAAACTAACACCGCTAACAATAAAAGGACACGCGCACGCCAAAGACGAAAGAGCTTGTGGTCTCTTCTGTTCCGATGCACCTTTTACATGCCTGAGCTTCTCCTTCAAGTATGCTTTAACTCCTACTGTTTATAATGTCCTGGTAATTTTAATCATCATCATCAACCGATAGACATCTACAGCTAGACATAGGTCTCTTGTAGGGACTTCCACACGCCACGGTCTTGCACCGGCTGAATCCAGCGGCTCCCTGCGACTCGTCTGATGTCGTCCGTCCACCTAGTGGGGGGTCTTCCAACATTGCGTCTTCCGGTCCGAGGTCGCCATTCCAGCACCTTATCATCCTTAGCTAGAAAGAAATGCCCACAAATCCGTCCTCTCAAAAGTTAGCCCATACAATTTCCTCATTAGTTATCTTAGATATTGAGCTTTCTAGAACTAATAGGTATCATTTAAAAACCACGTTATAATTATAAACATATCAGAAGTGAAGTAAAATATTAATCACGACGCGCAGAGGCTTGTTGAGAGTTTTACGTTTTATAATAACCTAACTGCAATATTAACTTGATTAGGGCACAATAATTGTTATTGCAACCACTCAATCAAAACGGCAACCTAAACAGAAAAAGCATTTAATAGTCGGTCGACTCTCAAGTTGGAACGAGACTGGCTTTAAAACCATCAACTACCCGTATTTATACAATCGATTCAAGAAGGCTGCCCCGCAACAGATCACGTGACTTCCATTTAAAAAGGCGGCAACTACAAATGCGATAATTTAATATTTATTTTCAGAAATAATGCACCCCCAGACACTGAAAACTGCCTCCTGTCAGAAATCCGCCAGTCCGACCTACAACGAGGAGTAGATTACGAGCATTCCGTTGACGATCTGTTGTTTACCTTCGATCTATTCAACGGGCAGTGCTGGCGGAAGGTGCATGGAAAGGGAGAATATGAGTAAGTATTAGTTACCTACTGAAAAAAAATATACCTCCCACTAAGCAAAGATTTTTTTTTTGTTCATTATAGGTATACGCTGGACCACAATCACACCTGATGGGAAGTGATGATGTGGCCTATGATGGGACGCGTTTACCTAGAAGATGCCTATTCACTCTTGTTTTAAAGATACCCGGGTTGTAATTGGTAGGAAACACATATCGCGGAAGAGTATTCCAAACCTTAGCCATACGTATGAGGAATTATGACGCAAAACGTTTCGTGCGTGTAGACTGTAGATGGAATGTCGACGACATAAGGATGGAAACTCGCCCGACGTCTTGCGGTTCGGTGGTAAAATGGTGAAGGGGGGACAAGATCGAAAAGTTCCTGAGCACACTCTCCGAAATATATCCTATAAAACACTGATAAGCCGGCGACCTTGCGGCGGTGATCGAGACTTTGTAGTTTCGCCAGTAAAGGGGAGTCTTCGCCTATGAGTCTCCTAGCTCATACATACATACAACATATTTGAATGTTAAAAGGGTTTGAGACTGTATGACAAAAACAATAATAAAATGAAAGAAAGAAAAAAGTTTATCCATAGAAAGTTATGCCACACAATATAACAAGTTACAGTAATACTTGAGCAAAAGCATTTGCGCTGCGCTGCGCGACGCGACGCTTACGTTCATGTTAAAAAGAAATAAAAATCATGTTTTTTTAAATGTTCTCATTTTAAAAATCTGTTGTTTAGGGTTCCATCATTCGAAGTACCTCGTCCGTTATCAGCGCCATCTATAGAAGAAACCTATCCTGGACCAGTCTCCGCACATGATTTTCCACCCTCTCCACCAGGTACGTCTAAAAATATCATAGTAAAAATGAGAAGATAGTCTAGTGGTTAGGACGTCCGCCTCCTATTCCACCTCTAACTTTTCGGAGCTATGTGCGTTTTAAGAAATTAAATATCACTCGCTTTGACGGTGAAGGAAACCCGTCTCATGCTGAGAGAAGACCCGTGCTCTGTAGTGAGCCGGCGATGGATTGATCATGATGATGATGATGATAAATGAAGTCGATTATTATGTTAACCCTGCCCACATGACATATTAAAGACCTCTTGCCGATCTCTTGATGGCCTCTTACTAGCCTCTAAATGGAAACTTGATGATCGCTTGACGTCTATTTAGTTACAACCTCTTGATGTACCTCTAGGTCGTCAAGAGGTCATCCAGAAAGCTTACAGAGAGTTCAATAGGTCTTCACGGAGACCTAACTAACTAAAAACAATCATTCCTTTACAGAAACCTACATCAGCAGTTCCGGTCCAACCGGACCGGTTTACCATGGTCCAGAACCACCAAAACCTTACATAGTTGAAACCGGTTACAAACCGGGTTATGATTTAGGACCACCCCTAAAACCGAGCTATTTACCAAGTGGTCCAGAAGTCACAGGACCGAGCGGTCCACCCAGTTATCCACCCGGTTCTAGCTTTAAACCAAGCTATCCAACCGGAGATTTTGAACCAAGCCGACCAAGCTATGAACCATATCGTCCAGTACACAGACCAAGTTACAAACCTGATTACTCAGCATCAGGTCCAAGTGGACCTGGTTTTAAACCCGCTGAACCATCATATCCAAGTGGTCCAAGTTATCCCTCATACAAACCGGCATATCCTCCTTATTATCATGATAGACCGGTCCATAAACCATCATACAGTCAAAGTGGTCCCGGATATAAACCTCAAGGTTCCGGAAGTAGACCAGCTGGATATCCGGGTCCAGATGTGGGATATAGACCGCAAAGACCACCACTTGTAGACAGAATTGACGAATCCCGTAAGTATAAGCTATATATCTAAAATCTGTTATTCTAGCGTTTAAACTATCGCGAGTGATTTCCAATATATATACAGTTTAGTCGACGTTAGCCTGACTAAACATGTGAGTATAGCCGGGTAAGAGATATCTTCTATCTTCTATCTATATATATAAAAGGAAAAGGTGACTGACTGACTGACTGACGCACAGCTCAAACTACTCGATGGATCGGGATGAAATTTGGCACGCAGATAGCTATTATTACGTAGACATCCGCTAAGAAAGGATTTTCGAAAATTCAACCCTTAAGGGGGTAAAATAGGGGTTCAAAATTTGTGGAGTCCACGTAGACGAAGTCGCAGGCATCAGCTAGTTATATATAAAATCAATTATTCTGTAAAAACTGCAATCACTTTTCCCATATTATAAAAGCGAAAGTGTGTTTATTTGTTGGTATGTCCTTCAATCACGCTGCAACGGAGAATCGAATATAGGGTATTGGACTGTAGTATTGAAATGATGTGATTTTTTGTAAAGCGGTAGTTTATGGGGCTAGAAGAGAATACCTAATTAAAAAAAAAAAAAAAAAAAAATTTAACATGAACGTCATGCTGTACGGAATGTGAATAATGACGTCACAATCCGTAAACGACAAAAGTTTTTCAATTTTAAACATAAAACACGGGCTGAATTGAGAACCACCTCCTTTTTGGAAGTCGGTTAAAAATAAGAGTAATTTCTGCGGGAAAAATAATTAGGTTAAAAAATTTATAAATATTGGTCGATTACGCCTTGTGACGTCATTAATCGCTTTTGTTACAGCGTGGTGTTAATAATCAATTATTTAAAAAAAAAAACAGTATTTTTTATTATTCTCTTCTTTAATTATGGGTTTAATAAAAACTGCCACACTCCTTCAAAAAAAAAAACCTGTGGGTAGTCAAAAAAAACTATTTTTCAGTGTCAGTATCATGGCGCCACTACACCGTGTCAGGGTTCCCATGTAGAAAGGGGACAGTCTGCGAGCAGAACCTCATCGCTGGACATTGGGCTTGCGAACCTGAGGGGGGAGAAATTGGTAATTATTTGTGACACATTTCTGGAAGAAGTTTTTTTTTTTTAATTTAATTCTTTTAAGGTTATTTTAGGCTTGATTACCGTGGATGAACGTGTGGCCTAGATATGACTACGTTGACCTTTTTTTAGGGTTCCGTACCTGAAAAGCAAAAAGTAACCCTTATAGGATTACTTTGTTGTCTGTCTATCTGTCAAGAAACCTATAGGGTACTTCCCGTTGACATAGAATCATGCAACAACGTTGCAGTAGCGACATCAGTAGCAATGCGACAGTTCATTTGCTGTCTCTCTTCTTCTTATTTTGCTTTGTGGCTATTGCTGTCTCTCTCTAGCCGGACGTTTGACAGCAATGATCGCGAGATTCACGCCTGTCGCAAGGCTGTCGCGAGATACGTAATCACCCCGTCGGTTGTTATTATCACCAATACCGTCCTGATAACAGTAAAAACTTTTTGTAAAATATTGTAGGCTATTCAGATTTTGAATTTTTTTTTTTTTTTTTAAAGAATATTAGCCATGTTAAATGACTAATATTCCCCTTTCCTCTCCAACTAAGCGTCAGGCTTGTGCTAGGAGTAGGTACGACAATAGTGCAACGGGCGGGGTTTGAACCGTCGACCTTTCGGTTTTCAGTCCACTCCTATACCGGTTGAGCTATTGAGGCTCTGAACTGAGTAACTCTGATGATTGATTTGTAATTTTTCAGGTTCTTGGGACTACTGTTGTGCAGCGACCCATAGATGTGGATACAGTGAAGGATTCCAAAAACCATGGTAGGTAACAAACCCCTATTTCATCCCCTTAGGGTTTGAATTTTCAAAAATCCTTCCTTAGTGGATGTTTACGTCATAATAGCTAACTGCATGCATCAGTCCGATCCGTCCAGTAGTATGAGTTGTGCGTTGATAGATTAGTCAGTCAGTGAGTCAGTCAGTCAGTTAGTCAGTCAGTCAGTCAGTCGCCTTTTCCTTGTATATGTTTAGATGTATTTTTGTTCTATCCCAGGTGTTATGTCGGTCCGTCCCATGACCAATGGCGCCCGTGCAGCGAGAAATATTATCCGTACCACCAGCATAACGTGCCACATCCATCCCAGGGACACAGAGGTACAACACAGTAGATATAAGAAAAACTGGTAAAGTGCGCGTCAGATTCGCGCACCGAGGGTTCCGTACCACGGTTCTCATTTGATATACGACTAGCTTATGCTCGCGACTTCGTCCGCGTGGACTACAAAATTTCAAATCCCTATTTAACCCCCTTAGGAGTTGAATTTTCAAAAATCCTTTCTTAGCGGATGCCTACGTCATAATAGCTATCTGCATGCCAAATTTCAGCCCGATCCGTCCAGTAGTTAGAGCTGTGCGTTGATAGATCAGTCAGTCAGTCAGTCAGTCAGTCACCTTTTCCTTTTATATATTTAGATAAATCAAAAACAATTATGCACAAAAATTAATAAAAATCTGTTTTAGAATGTGCAGGTGCATTCTGAAACAGAGTTTTATTTATTTTTATGCATCATAGTATTTGAATTATCGTGCAAAATGTCGTAAAAATACGACTGTAGTACGGAACCGTCAGTGCGCGAGCTTGACTAGCGCTTGGCCGGTTTTTTCATACAAAAGAAACCACATTGAAATTGGTTCATCCGTTTGATAGCTATGATGCCATTTTTTTTTAATATCCAAAATTTTCAGAGGCGATCCGACCCAGACCTGACCAAAACAAGAAACCAATAGACAAACCAAGCTACGCCCCGGCAGAAAGAGATAGGTACACTGGAGGTTACTTGCCAGAGGGAGACAGAAAATACTGGGATGATCTATACAAGAATGGTCCTCAAGCTTATTATGATAAAAATGGGAATCCTTTGCCAGGTACCTTTTACTTAGCCATTAAACTACTTACTCTATCTGCGGAAAGAAGTTAGTTTATACAAACTTTCATCCCCTATTTAACTCACTTAGGGGTGGAATTTCGAAAAATCATTTCTTAGTGGACACCTACCCTTTACAAAAAACACACCCTCAAAATTTCATGTCCCTAGGACCATCTGTTTAGGCTGTGCGTTGATATATAAGTCAGTCAGTCAGTCAGTCAGTCAGGACTCAGGACTTTCTTGCTGCTTCTTCTCGCTAGGAGAGGCATTCCGAACCAGTGGTAGAAGTACTTGTAAAAGTTTATTTGAATGAAAGATATTTCGATTTTGATTTTTGCAGGTTACACCCGAGTACCAATAGAAGATGGACCACATATAAAATACCAACGAAACCCTGCTAGACCGGGTTCCGGATACTGGATCCCCGTGTCTTCACCTGATGATGATGCGCCACCTGCAGCTGGTGGCTTAGGAGTTCCAAGGTAAGGAGAAAAATAACCCCAAGGAGTTAGAATTAAAAAATGACAAGAGAATAGAATCTTCGATTCATTCAGAATAAGAAAAAATTGGGCATTATTTGTGACTAGCTGATGCCCACGACTTTGTCCGCGTAGAATTAGGTTTTGTAAAAATCCCGTGGGAACTCTTTGATTTTCCGGGATAAAAAGTATCCTATGTCTTTATCTATACCCATGCAAAAAATCACATCAATCCGTTGCACCGTTGCAACGTGGTTAAAGGACAAACCAACAAACCAATAAACTAACAAACAAACACACTTTCGCATTTATAATAAGGGTACTGATTGAATCATTAATTATGAAAACATCGAGGAAAAATCTGCATGTTTAAGAGTTCTCCGTAATGTTCTCTAAGGTGTGTAAAGTCTTCCAATCCGCACTTGATCAGCGTGATGGTATTTGGCATATTCTCAGAGAAGACTCGTGCTCTCGTACTGAGCCGGCAGTGGGTTGATATGATGAAATGTGTAGCATTATCGGAATAAATTGCTTTAACTGAGCCACGTCAGCAAACATATGACAAATTAGAACAGTTGGTTGCCTTCAGCAGTGTTGCCACTAGATTTCAACATGGGGGCGTTCAAGGGGCGGATCAACAAGTTCTTGAAATACCAGCAACGAATTAGGAATTCCTCTTGTGCTGCAAATGTTCATGGCATGGCGCCTGCTCATTAGCTCGCTATTTTTATGAACAGAGTTTGCAAAATATAGCATTTGATTTTTTTAATGCTTTATAGGCATGCGCTTGGCGACAAAAATGCCTATTCACTCTTGTTTTAAAGGTATTTAGGTTATACGTGGCAGGAAACACGGACGTCTGAAGGGCCTTCCCCACAGCGATTCGTATCAAATACTGTTTGGCTAGTTTAATTTTTAATTCAATCTTTGTAATGTTTAGGTACTGGCCCGTAGCGTACCTGCATAAAGAATCTCCACCCAACATGACATACTTCAGGTATAACGACACTACAACAACTGAAAGATACAACACACGACCACCAAACAACCAACCTGATACAAAACGCGTTAACTTAGACAAACCTATAGGAAACGATTTAGAAAGTAGATCTATTGAAAACGGTCCCAGAGCAGAAAAAAGAATAAACATAACAGACGATGAAGATATTTATGAACTTAAAGTAGATAATCACACTACTACGACTTTTAAACCAGAAATCAATGAGACAGTTACAGAAAATATAACTGAGAAAGATATATTAAAAGTTAACAATAACGAAACGAGTAAACCTGCCATTGCTAATGTAGAAGAGGATGATATAATTAGTGGAATAGATGGAAAGTTACATGATTTCACGAAATCAATCGAAGTTTATGATATAGAAGATGTTAAGGGTGATAAAATATCTGATTTTAAAACTTTGGAAGCTGAAGAAAGACAGATCGAGGCAATAGGTAGACTTTTAGCCTCAAGACGAGCCGGCAAACTCGTAATACGTAAACGATCTCAAAAAGATTTAGAATCGAAAAGCATATCTCTCGATAAAGATTTTATAGATTTTAACTTTGGTAATAAATTCCCAACTTCAGGAAGGCGAGGTGTTATTCAAAAAGTTTCCAAGGAAGATATAGAGAAAAGTAAATTTTTGAATGATAAAAGCTTAGAAGTAAGTGAAACAGCTAGTTTTGTTAGACCTCCCCGAGTTTTGAGTACCACCGAAAATGTAAGGAAAGCCGTTGTCAACGGGAAGGTATTTTATGATGCAACGATAAGAGATCAGAGAGATTTATATGCAAATTCCACACGACGAGCTAAAAACCTACGTCTTGAAGAACATCGTGCGCCTTCTGTAATACCTACAATGAGCATTAAAAAGAAAAATAATATTAGAACTCGAAACACGAATCCGGTAAGGCGTGTAAGAAGGGTTTATAAAAAAAGATATAACCCAGAGGAAGTGAGAAAGAGATTATTGGAAAGAGAAAAGAATAAAAATGCAACCGAAGCTATTAGAAAATAAATGTTACCTATAGTTAACTCAATAGTTAAAACAAACGCTGAAATAAATTATTTGAAAATAATTAATATGTGACATTTTTACATATTAATAATATTAATTATAATAGATAACCTGATAATTTTATATTTGATTTTTTATAAAAAAAAGGAGTCTATAAGGCCCAAAAATATATTTTTTAATGTATTCTTTTTTAAGTCTTTAGTTAAAGGTGAATTTCACCGCCACGTTTTTAATATGACATTTTATTTTATATTTGATTCTTTTGCTTAGTTTATTTATTTAGTGAATCATGTTTAAGGAATTGTATTTAAAATAAATGTTTTCATGTACTTATTCCGATTCATTCAATATTAATAATTCGTTATTTTCATTAACTACAATTAAATAATTAAATGAATTGATTTTAAATAATACGCATTTAGGTAGTTGTATTTTTATACCAGCTTAAAGTATTTTTAGGCAAGGTTGTGATAAGTTTAATAGTACACTTATTATTTTTAATTTTGGTTATAGATATTATTATTGTCAGACTGACTTAAAACAGTAGGTACCTATATTTGGGTTGATTTGACGATACAATAACATAATATATTTCATATTTAAGAATTTTGGTGTATGTATTTATAGGATACAAATATTTTAACAATGATGAAATATAAAAAAATATAAAAATTTAAAAATCCACGTTTTATATTTCAAATTGAAATCTTTTAATCAATTAAAAAAATGTTCTTTTGAAATTAATTTCTTATACTATTCATAATTTGTAGTACTTGAATATAATTTTTCATCATTTTTTTGTTTCAAAGTGTAGTAATAATATTTGGGTACTTATATATGTCGGAGAACAGGAGGATGGCTGATAATTATTATTCATCTTTAGCCGACATCAGAAGGTAGTAATTAATAAGTAGGTACTTTAATCCATGTTCTTTACAAATAGTTCTCAGTAACGTATCGCACATGGAAACCATCAACGTAACACAACCAGATCACCCTAACCTAACCCTACCTATGGTCGCCTCCAACCACCCCTCACAGCGACCCCTCACCTCACTCTAAACTAGCTAACCTAAGCTAAACACTACATCGTGTGATTAGGGCGCAATTGCTATTGCAACCTCTCAATCAAGTCACGACCTACTCCGTTATCTAATCATCTCAAGGTAATCAATCACAACTTCATGAACGCTCTTAAAAGGATCATTGCATCGACTCTCTTACGATCTAAACCAGATCTTATAATTGACTTCTCATTATTAATTCAGAATATCGCAATAGCTCTACCTTCTCCACTCTGTGCACATCTGCATACAGAACACCATAGCATCGTGCGCCACACGCGCCACGACTACTATCCACCCAAATAAGCGATCACAACAGAAACCAGGTAGAATGTAAGCTATTCGATCTCATGGGCAACTCATTGTCTAATCCATTTCAACATTACACGAGAGTCATCAATGATTCTTTACCAACCGGGTTATACGATTCTAAAGCGGGTACCTACTATCAAAGTTAACTTCAAGTTACTATCACACTAAACTATCACTTCAAACTAATCATTATCTCAACTGCCGGTATATCTCCAATTACACTCTAAATCACTAGCGTCTGCAGAAATAACCTTAACGGATGTCCTTATAATAATCTATCCTCTGAGCCAAACGTTAACTCACGAATTACTCTAATATTCACCAATAATTAGTATTCCATATTCGTCAAACAACTACGCGAACATTATTAATAGTGCTTTGCAGGCAAAGTCACCGGATGGCACTAGATGTTACGATTTAACACAACGTACATTAGCATCGAACAATTACTGTTCTAACTATATCACAATCACCGAATTAAATATCACGATTAAGAAACTACCTACCTATCTCAAATAATAAAAATTAGCTAAGCTATAATCTGATAATTAATTTAACGCGAGAGAGAATTTTGAACAATCAACAAATGCGTGCGTGTCAAAGTCCAACTCTGACATCTAAAATAAAGATGGCTACCTTCCGTAGAGTAAAGCTCATACGTTTCTTTTCACGGAGTCTACATACAGTAAGAACTCTTTCAATATCGACCCTCCAATACGGCCATTCTGACATGCGACCGTCCTCGGGCGCTAGTATGTATCAAGCACAAACATTTTATAAACGTCAGAACATCCGCTCGTTCATCCTGAAAATCAGCACAAGCACACAAATCACATATTCTAAAGCATGCATATCACAACCATTACAAATAAAACAAGCATGACACAACTAAAGCATAGCCCAACTTTATCCATAGTAGCAACTTCTAAAACACACTGCACCATTTGCCATAATAGACTCACCGCTCATAATTATGTCTCATAAAACCCGAACTCCAGCAGTACCCCGCTACTGATCCTATCACCTGTTCCAAACACCCATCACACTATACACCAAGCTAACTCCCCTCAGCTGAAACGGCCACGCCGCCGTCCATCCATTATCGGAACAGCCACCTCGCCGTTTATCATCTAAATGGCCACCTCGCCTTTTAGAAAACCCCCTTTTTTTCAAAACAGCCACCTCGCCGTTTATCATCTAAATGGCCACCTCGCCTTTTAGACAACCCCCTTTTTTTTCAAAACAGCCACCTCGCCGTTTATCATCTAAATGGCCACCTCGCCGTTTAGACAACCCATTTTTATAAATCAAATATTCTTTAACGTCGCAATAGCACTTTTCCAAAAGCAATTCACTAAGCTCTTCCTTATACACATTCAAACTCATCCTTTTGAGGTCAGTCGGCAGCTTATTGTTCATTTTTTTTTACAGCCATAGCGCAAACGCTTTTCATGCATGTACTACTGTGACATTCTGAAATGCATAGCTCGTGCGTGCATCCAACCGACCCACTCATCTTTACCTCATAATCTCGTTGGAAATATTTTTGACATCTCCTAATAAATACGCCCATATCCTCTATGCTCATACATCACAGTGGAAGGACCCCCACGCATACACAAATTCGTCCAATTCAGCACACACATCTAATGTGCACCCTCAAATTAGAGTTCCTGTCGCAAATTATTCCCAAAAACTTTAACTCATCAACCCTCTCCATCGTCGCATGATCATGAACTGCATCATTTTAGTTTTATTTAAGCGCACTTCCAAGTCATTATTACTAATTCAATTAATTATCCTCCAAAGCGCCGTTCAATTCCCATTCCTACGTTCCTTCAACATTATTCTATCATCTGCAAACAATACACAACGAACAATGGTCGCTATCGTAATGTCACCAATACAAGTTACAAAAAGAAAACAAATATTCCGGCGAATTTAAAAACCTCCGTTTTTGAAGTCAGTTCAAACGGAAGGATTCTAATACACCACACATACCACACACTCTGAGGTACCCCCCACTTATCACATTCCAGTGGAGATTCGTACACCCTTTGGTATTATTTTTCATTCTAGCAATCCCAGCGCACATTTTCAGTCCATTCAAATACGACTCTACTATCCATTCATAAGCTCTTCTTGCAACACCATATCCATCTAATTTATCCAATAATATTTTATGATTCACAAAGTCAAAAGCCTTAGTCACATCCAGAAAAATAATAGCAATAGGTACCCTGTCATTCAGGCTATCATTATCTATTCCACTTAAACAGAAACAATCCTCGAAAGTGGAGCTGTCATTGCAAAAACCAAATCGTTCATCCACGAGCACACCATTGGCATCGAATTTTTTTTGAGACGTTTCACCATTACCTTTCCAATCATTCCCGCTAATATTGGCACCAATGTTATAGGACGGTGCAACATCAATCGCCTTTTTTTTTGAACACGGGCTACAGGAATGGTAACTATAGAAATTTTTAAGTTGCTAGGAAAAACCCCTTATTCAAACGACTAATTCACTATGTCTGCAAATACACTGCATAGGCGAATAGCGCACTCCTCTACAGAGCCAGTCCTCATCTCATCTTAGCCCAGCTTCAGTGTCACTCGGTGACTCTATTATACCAAAAATCCCTTCAGTCAACCATACCGTTTTATTATTACAATTATCCATTTTCACCTTCTTAGAGGGTAAACACAGCACATAGAAAAGTTATACAACATCATGAAAGGAATCAAATGCCTCGCCGACGCTTTCCGAATATTCGAAAATGTAAGAGACAAGATAAATTTCATGAATAAAATTATTTCGTATTATCCCCGTTGTAGTCCCTCCCATATTAAGACCATGCAGACCTATATCGCACTTTTTTTTCAACCCTTACTGCCAATGCCCAAGTAGCATCATGATCTGAGAGTGCTAGATAGTCAATCTCAGCAGCTGAAAACATCAGACCACTAGCTATTAAATTAGATGACAACCGTGCTGGGACATCACACTCCCAATGCTATAACCATTTAGTAAGGAAACCAAGTAGTTTGGAACCCTCGTAGCCTTAGCTCCAAGCTTACGCAATTCACCATCACCACCATACCACATAACTCCAACAACTGACAGTTAAAATTGTAAATTAACTAAACTTAACTATTTTGAATGATTCGAGTTTGAGTTTAACTCCATTAAATCACGGCCACTTTCACCACTCCTTAGCGCATCTCTACACAAAATAATCCTTCTTTCTTTCTCTTTTTATTCAAAACACACAAAAGTAAATCAAGCTTTTCAAGAAAGACCACGTGTGGGTATTAAAATTGAAAACATGTCTTGCACAAATGAAAAAAAAAAAAAAAAAAAAAATCTTGTAACTTTTTTTTTTTTTTTAAACAAAGCTAGTGTTGCAATGATTTTCAAAAATGTGGGCATAAATCGTGTATCCCACTTCTGATGTCGGAGAACAGGAGGATGGCTGATAATTATTATTCATCTTTAGCCGACATCAGAAGGTAGTAATTAATAAGTAGGTACTTTAATCCATGTTCTTTACAAATAGTTCTCAGTAACGTATCGCACATGGAAACCATCAACGTAACACAACCAGATCACCCTAACCTAACCCTACCTATGGTCGCCTCCAACCACCCCTCACAGCGACCCCTCACCTCACTCTAAACTAGCTAACCTAAGCTAAACACTACATCGTGTGATTAGGGCGCAATTGCTATTGCAACCTCTCAATCAAGTCACGACCTACTCCGTTATCTAATCATCTCAAGGTAATCAATCACAACTTCATGAACGCTCTTAAAAGGATCATTGCATCGACTCTCTTACGATCTAAACCAGATCTTATAATTGACTTCTCATTATTAATTCAGAATATCGCAATAGCTCTACCTTCTCCACTCTGTGCACATCTGCATACAGAACACCATAGCATCGTGCGCCACACGCGCCACGACTACTATCCACCCAAATAAGCGATCACAACAGAAACCAGGTAGAATGTAAGCTATTCGATCTCATGGGCAACTCATTGTCTAATCCATTTCAACATTACACGAGAGTCATCAATGATTCTTTACCAACCGGGTTATACGATTCTAAAGCGGGTACCTACTATCAAAGTTAACTTCAAGTTACTATCACACTAAACTATCACTTCAAACTAATCATTATCTCAACTGCCGGTATATCTCCAATTACACTCTAAATCACTAGCGTCTGCAGAAATAACCTTAACGGATGTCCTTATAATAATCTATCCTCTGAGCCAAACGTTAACTCACGAATTACTCTAATATTCACCAATAATTAGTATTCCATATTCGTCAAACAACTACGCGAACATTATTAATAGTGCTTTGCAGGCAAAGTCACCGGATGGCACTAGATGTTACGATTTAACACAACGTACATTAGCATCGAACAATTACTGTTCTAACTATATCACAATCACCGAATTAAATATCACGATTAAGAAACTACCTACCTATCTCAAATAATAAAAATTAGCTAAGCTATAATCTGATAATTAATTTAACGCGAGAGAGAATTTTGAACAATCAACAAATGCGTGCGTGTCAAAGTCCAACTCTGACATCTAAAATAAAGATGGCTACCTTCCGTAGAGTAAAGCTCATACGTTTCTTTTCACGGAGTCTACATACAGTAAGAACTCTTTCAATATCGACCCTCCAATATATACTTTGGGTACACACATTTTTAATCAAGTATTAAAATAAAATAAATTAACAAAACTATTCTTCTCATAATATTAGTTACCAGTGAGTTACCATAAAAATTTACTTGTGATTTTTTCATTTATTTAATAGTGAACATTATAATAAAATATTTTGTAGCATGCTTTTGGTTTTTATTTGGAACCACCTAATTACCCTAAATACGTGAAAGTGTGTCTGTCTGTCTGTTATCTTTCACGGTCCATACGTTTAACCGATCCTGGTACAACCCGGAGATGGATTTAAGCTACTTTTTACCTCGGAAAAACTGGCCAAGTGAGAGTCTGTCTCGCGCACCGAGAGTTCCGTACTACAGTTGTATTTTTTCGACATTTTGCACGATAATTCAAGAACTATGTACATAAAAATAAATAAAAATCTGTTTAAGAATCCCCAGATGAAGCCCTTTTATATGATACCCCACTTGATATAGTTATCTTACTTCGAAAATTGAAAATACTAATTATTAGTTTATGGCCACAATTTAATTTTTGTGTGATGTAACCACAAATTCACGGTTTCAGATTTTCCTCCTAATGTCTGCTATAAGATCTACCTACCTGCCAAATTTCATGATTCTAGGTCAACGGGAAGTACCTACCCTATAGGTTTTCTTGACAGACACGACGGACAGACAGACAACAAAGTGATCTTATAAGGGTTCTTTTTTTCCTTTTGAGGTACAGAACCTTAAGTATACAAAGCCCTTTTTAGTCCGTGGTGCAACTATTTCTAACAATGATGTAAGAGAGTGACTATTAGTGAAGTAGATAGGTACCTATTCTACTCTTATCGTGATTATGTTAAGCGTTTATAGTAAGTAACTAGCTAAGCGATTACCGTGGAGGTAAACGAGGAAAGTAAATGTATGACTCAACTTGTTGACGGTAGGGTTGTCGACAGTTACATTTTTTGAAGTGAAAACGTCTAGGCGTTGCGTTGGGCGATTTTGGGATAGGTTAAAACTTCAACACGCGTCACCGACATGCTATAGTGTTAATGGTGCTCAGAGTACCGATAGATGTAAAAACTAAACTAATTCTATGTACCTAATGGTTTTAATTTACAAATTATGAATTTTTTCCGTACCTTGAAAGTAAAAACGGAACCCTTATAGGATCACTTTGTTGTCTGTCTGTCTGTCAAGAAACCTACAGGGTACTTTCCGTTGACCTAGAATCATGAAATTTGGCAGGTAGGTAGCTCTTATAGTTGACATTTGGGGAAAAATCTGAAAACCGTGAATTTAGGGTTAGATCACACAAAAAAAATTAAATTGTGGTCATGAACTAATTAT
Source organism: Maniola hyperantus (assembly GCF_902806685.2). Taxonomy (NCBI): domain Eukaryota; kingdom Metazoa; phylum Arthropoda; class Insecta; order Lepidoptera; family Nymphalidae; genus Maniola; species Maniola hyperantus. The sequence continues at coordinate 2,469,342 of NC_048562.1, forward strand.
TGTATTTTCAATTTTCTAAGTAAGTTAACTATATCAAGTGGGGTATCATATGAAAGGTCTTCACCTGCGCATTCTAAAACAGATTTTTATTTATTTTTATGTATCATAGTTTTTGAATTGTCCTGCAAAATGTCGAAAAAATACGACTGTAGTACGGAACCCTCATTGCGCGAGCCTGACTCGCACTTGGCCGGTTTAAAAAAAAATAGTAATGTTAAACTGAAGTATAAAAATTACGTTTTGAAAGCTTTTATATTGGAAACTAGCTGCCCTGGCGAACTTCGTTCCGCCTAACAGTCGATTCAAATTTTTTAAATTTTTCTCTCCGTAAAAACCATCCTCGTACTTCAAGGAATATTATAAAAAAAGAATTAGCGAAATCGGTTCAGCTGTTCTCGAGATTTGCGATGAGCAACACATTTAGTGATTCATTTTTATATTATAGATTAGTATAAAAATATGTAAAATTTATTAGTAATTTAAAAACAATACGGCGATTGACAAGTCCACTTTTTCATTAATCGTCAATTAACTTTGTTTTACATAAATGAAAAGTCTGTCGGTTTCTAATGACTCTTCCACCGGTTTGGAAAGTTGTTTTAACTGAGAATCCAACTAAACTTGGCAGTTCTCTATTCTATTTTACTAATAATGCGAAAGTGTATCTGTCTGTCTGTATGTCTGTCTACCTGTCTCCTAGCTTTTCACGGCCCAATAGTTCAACCGTTTTTGATGAAATTTGGTACAGAGTTAGCTTAGATCCCGGCGACGGACATTGACTACCTTTTATCCCGGAAAATCAAAGAGTTTCCACGGGATACTTAAAGGCCTACTCAATTAACCGTTTTTCATGAAATTTGGTACAGAGTTAGCATACATCCCGGAGACGGACATAATATGCTACTTTTTAACCCAGAAAATCAAAGAGTTCCCACGGGATTTTTAAAAATTCTTGTACGGGAGCGGTGTGCAGGCTCGCGACCGTACCAAAGGGGAGATCTCCCACCGAGCAGTTGGTTGTGCTCGATAGCGCCAGCTGGGCCGACGGTTGTATCTTGAAACTTCTATATATAGTCCAGATTGCAGAACACTCTGCTAGTGCGAGTACTGTCGGCGGTACATTTGTTCGGGACTACGTCATCGATTGAACAGCGCCATCTAGTTTCTACTGTGGCAACCGCCACAACCTAAATCCACGCAGACGAAGTGGCGGACATCATCTAGTGTTATATAAATAGGAAAGATTAGTTTGTAATCGTTAAATTTGAAACTGGAGAATCGATTTTAGTAATTATTTCCCCACTAGAAAGGATTATCTAGGTGTAACATAGGCTATACCCATAGTGAAATTTGATTTATACATAATATAATATTATTAACGCCATCAAACGAGTCGAAGGGAGCCGCTGGATTCAGGCGGCGCAAGACCGTCTGTTGGGTGACAATGTTTGGATGGATAGATTATAATGATGGAAAGATGTAAAGTGAGGAAAATCCTGGAAACAGACACAAGACACTTTTATCCCGGAAAATCAAAGTTTTCACGGGGTTTTTAAAAAACCTAAACCTTAGATAGTTCATTCGCAAATTATAAATTTATAGAAGTAGGTTTTTATCATTCTTATATATTTTTTTTTATTTGGCTATTTCAAAAACGTTCAACGCTCCTAAAGAGGTAAATAAGTCATTGGTAGAGATCTCTTATAGAGATAAGTTTTACTCTCTTTTTCTCTTTATTGTAAACTAGCTGATGCCCGCGACTTCGTCCGCGTGGATTTAAGTTATTAAAAATCCCGTAGGAACTCTTTGTTTTTCCGGGTTAGTAAGTAGCCTATGTCACTGTCCAGGTCTTTATCTATACCCATGCAAAAAATCACGTCAATCCCTTGCACCGTTGCAACGTGATTGAAGTACAAACCAGCAAACCAACAAACAAACACACCTTCACATTTATAATAAGGGTACTGATGCGAAAGTGTATTTGTGAGTTTGTCCTTCAATCACGTCTCAACGGTGCAACGGATTGATGTGATTTTTTGCATGGGTATAGCTGATATACCTAGAGCTGGAGAGTGACATAGTCTACTATTTATCCCGGAAAAAAAGAGTTCTCACGGGATTCTGATTTCACGCGGACGAAGTCGCGGGCATCAGCTAGTAAAAATAAAATAAAATAAGAAGTTTTCACTTCATTTATTTCAGTGACAGCCCTAGAGCAGCGTGAGTTCGCGACTCCCCGTAGATTTGCATTATGCAGCAAACATTGCATTTCTCCTAAGAAAGTACACTACTTACTCGTAGAAAGCTGCGGAAACATGACCCAAGGACACACAGTGTTAATAATTCGACTGCAAGAGTGTTGTATTTTTAGGGTTCCGTACCTCAAAAGGAAAAACGGAACCCTTATAGGATCACTTTGTTGTCTGTCTGTCTGTCAAGAAACCTACAGGGTACTTCCCGTTGACCTAGAATCATGAAATTTGGCAGGTAGGTAGATCTTATAGCAGACATTCGGGGAAAAATCTGAAAACCGTGAATTTGTGGTTACATCACACAAAAAGAATTAAATTGTAGCTATTTTCAACTTTCAAAGTAAGATTACTATACCAAGTGGGGTATCATAATATTATGATAGGGCTTTACTTGTCCATTCTAAAACAGATTGTTATTTATTTTTAGGCATAATTGTTTTTGATTCATCTTGCAAAATGTCGATAAAATACGATTGTAGTACGGAACCCTCAGTGCGCGAGTCTGACTCGCACAGCGCACTAGTTTTTTTTTAATGAGTTAACAGATATACAAAAGGTGTCATCACTGACCGAACACTAGACTGACTAGAAGCCGCAATGTTAGAAGACCCCTCACTAGGTGGACGGACAACATCAGACGAGTCGCAGGGAGCCGCTGGATTCAGGCGTGTGGAAGTCCCTACAAGACACCTAAGTCCAGCAGTGGACGTCTATCGGTTGATGATGATGATGATCATATCAAATGTCGCACTAACGAAAGCGAAGGTAGGTCTCAAGGGTCAGTTTCACTCGTGTTCTCTCGCGGCGATGCTTTCTCCGTGTTTAGTTACGAGCCCTACATAGTCGACCACTTGTGAATGAGAAAACTCTGAGCTTGGGTTACTGTACTGGCGAAGGTCGGCACACTCATAAAAAAATGTCATTCATAAAAGTGTCGTTCATAAAAGTGTCATTCATAAAAGTGTCATTCATAAAAGTGTCATTCATAAAAGACAACCGTTCAAGCGTGAGTCGGACTCGCACACGTGGATGATGATGTATGTTTGGATAGTACGAAACGTACCGATGATGGTACGTTCCGTTATCCGTACCATCATCGGTAACGTATTGGCATAAACGTGATCGAAAGTGCAATCAGTACCCTTATTATAAATGCGAAAGTGTGTTTGTTTTTGGTTTGTTGTTTTATTGGTTTGTTGGTTTGTCCTTCAATCACGTCGCAACGGTCCAGCGGATTGACGTGATTTTTTGCATGGGTATAGATAAAGGCCTGGAGAGTGACATAGGCTACTTTTTATCCCGGGAAATCAAAGAGTTCCCACGGGATTTTTAAAAACCTAATTCAATGCGGATGAAGTCGCGAGCCTCATCTATCAGTACCCATATTATAAATGCGAAAGTGTGTTTGTTTATTGGTTTGTTGGTTTGTCCTTCAATCACGTCGCAACGGTCCAACGGATTGACGTGATTTTTAGGGTTCCGTACCTCAAAAGGAAAAACGGAACCCTTACAGGATCACTTTGTTGTCTGTCTGTCTGTCTATCTGTCAAGAAACCTACAGGGTACTTCCCGTTGACCTAAAACCATGAAATTTGGCAGGCAGGTAGATCTTATAGCTGACATTTGGGGAAAAATCTGAAAACCGTGAATTTAGGGTTAGATCACACAAAAAAAAATTGTGGTCATGAACTAATAATTAGTATTTTCAACTTTCGAAGTGAGTGACTATATCAAGTGGGGTATCATATGAAAGGTCTTCACCTGTACATTCTAAAACAGATTTTTATTTATTTTTATGCACCATAGTTTTTGAATTATCGTGCAAAATGTCGAAAAAATACGACTGTAGTACGGATAACTCTCATTGCGCGAGCCTGACTCGCACTTGGCCGGTTTTTTTCATGGGTATAGATAAAGGCCCGGAGAGTGACATAGGCTACTTTTTATCAGGGAAAATCAAAGAGTGCCCACGGGATTTTTAAAAACCTAAATCCAAGCAGACGAAGTCGCGGGCATCAGCTAGTAACCAATAAAGTAGTGCGCGAAACTTTCCTTTAATTCTCTTGACAGTGCGAAGTGTGACATAAACGGTCTAGACGTAATCTAACTTCCTGTTTTCACTTGACTCACTGCACTTGATCACGCTTTTCGTGCATGCAGCCCGTGACAAATTGATTAAGTTATGGACTAAGAGCCAGTGCGTGCCAGACTTTTGTTATTTTTTTTTTTATTCAGATACAAGTTAGCCCTTGACTGCAATCTCACCAGATGGTAAGTGATGATGCAGTCTAAGATGATAGCGGGCTAACCTGAAAGGGGTATGGCAGTTTTTTTTTTTATTAAACTCGTAACTACCCCTTTGGTTTCTACACGGCATCGTACCGGAACGCTAAATCGCTTGGCGGCACGGCTTTGCCGGTAGGGTGGTAACTAGCCACGGCCGAAGCCTCCCACCAGACCAGACCAGAAATTTAGAAATTATAAAATTCCAAACCCCTTCTTATAAAACCCATTTTATAAAACCTGAAAATTTATCTGCGTTTTGTCCCCAACACAGAGAGGAACGATCAGCGGTATGAAGTTCGGTACCCGTAGTACAAGATTTTACGTCTCACCAAACCAAACCAAATTCGAGAGTCGAAATACTTCCGCGTTACAGTAAACTGGATCTTAAATGCCTTGTTTTAAAGCTCAAGTTTGTCTACACTTCTACAGCCAGCGCTCCAAGCGGTAACATTGCGAATTTAATATCAGTGGCATTGAATATTTGACTTTAATTCTAGGCTCTTTAGGTCCATTTTACTTTGATGTTATTGTGTTTCGACTCTCGAATTCTAGCAACGTTTGGTGAGACGTAAAATCTTATACTACGGGTACTGATCATGGTGGCTTTGGGAGATAACAGGTAATAAAGGTGTAAAAAAATCTTAAGTCGAAGTGTGAAGACTAATTTTTTTTATATTCTTTGGAATAGTATTAGAAATCACGTCATGCCAGCCACTTAGTATCGTGGCAACCCCCTGCCAGACACCCTTAAACTTCTAAATATTTTTGAATACATATAAAAAATTGCGGACCCGGCAGGATACGAACCCGCGTCTCCTGTGATCGCGCCCGATGCACTTAAACTTTTAAACTTTACACCTTTATTAACCTGTTATCTCCCAAAGCCACGATGTTCCCAACTTCACAGTCGCTGATCGTTCCTCCCAGTGTTGGGGACAATACACAGAGAAACTTTCAGCTTGAACTTTTATAAAATAACGAAGGTCTGGCACGCGCTGTCTCTCTCTCTCTATAATACCGGTTATAAAATAATATAACTTAATTGCTTTTAACTAACTTTATGCAACGTGTAAATTTTGTCAACATGTGTATTTTTTCTAGCGACAAAGTCAAGGTCAAAATCAATGTCTTAAGGTTTATTTCTTGTTTATTTCATTCTAGCTTATGCTCACGATTTCGTCCGTATGGACTATACAAATTAAAAATTCAAACCCCTATTTCACCCCCTTAGGGGTTGAATTTTCAAAAATCCTTTCTTAGCGGATGCCTACGTCATAATAGCTATCTGCATGCCAAAGGACAATGCCAGAATTTCTATAGAACCGTAACCCATTTTATTATATAAAAGTCACGTATGCTTTATGCAGCATTTTGTTGCTGTTTCATCACTAAACAAAACATAGGATTTAACAGCTCTAGAACTTGCGGTTTTTCATTAAATCTAAGATTAAGTCACAATGATTCTAGGTTATATGCAATTTAGCTATAATGTTGTGAAACTAATAAAAATATCCGCAAGTTTAAATTTACAATTTTTAATTTTTAAGTGGTTATTTAATACTAGGATAATTATCATCAATTTATATTGTGTGTAAATTGATGGGTCAGTATCTGCCATTTTCCTTTCAGCCCGATCCGTCCAGTAGTTTGAGCTGTGCGTTGACAGATCGGTCAGTCACATTTTCCTTTTATATTTAGACTAGTAAATGATGCCCTGAGAGAAGCTGTGAAAAGTTAGAGGTGCGTGCCCGGGATCGAACCCCCGACCTCCGATTAGGAGGCGGATGTCGTCCTAACCACTATCACAGCTTATTAGACTGATAGAGTAGTCAACCAAAAAAGTGCAAAGTTCATTAAACCCGAAAGTCTGTTGTAATATTACCAGATTGTACAAATATCACTTTTACCGGTGGATTTGCGGAGAAAGTGGACTTTCGCTTTTCGCGGCGGATTCGATACGCGTTTTTGCGGACGGTATTAAGTTTAAATTATCCGATATTCAATTCGTTTTGGTAGGGTCGGCATGTTTAGGATTTTTAAAACGGGACACGGAACTGGATAGTTTACTGTACATATTTTACTAGCTTATGCTCGCGACTTCGTCCGCGTGGACTACACAAATTTCAAACCCCTATTTCACCCCCTTAGAGGTTGAATTTTCAAAAATCCTTCCTTAGCTATGTGCATGCCAAATTTCAGCCCGATCCGTCCAGTAGTTTGAGCTATGCGTTGATAGATCAGTTAGTCAGTCAGTCAGTTAGTCAGTCACCTTTTCCTTTTCTAAATTTAGATTAATTTCACGCTGTATCGTAAGTCTGAGTAACGCTAAATCGCTTGGCGGCACTTCTTTGATATATTGGGACTATCCTCAAGAAAATTAGATCGTTGGTAACCCTACTTTACGGCTATTGTCGTATCAATTTGGTATTCGATTTTGTGATATTTTTGTTTCCTATTTTTCATCTCCACTGCAGTATATTATACAATGCCTCAAGAATGTTACTATGCTGTGACATCATCTACGCATCTATATTCTATACTAATAAATAAAATTGAAGTGTCTATCTGCAATATCGAAATAACTACCTCATATTAGGCTGAATACAATACAATACAATCATCATCATGATCACCCCATAACTGGCTCACTACAGAGCACGGGTCTCCTCTCATAACCTGACTATTCATAAGCACTTTTAAAAAGTTTACATGAATAAAAAAACATTCTATTCTATTCTATTCTATTTTCAGAGTGAGAAGGGTTTTGGCCGTAGTCTACCACGCTGGCCATGTGCGGATTGATAGACTTCACACACCTTTGAGAACATTATGGAGAACTCTCAGGCATGCAGGTTTCCTCACGATGTTTTCCTTCACTGTTAAAGCAAGTGATATTGAATGAAGCTGTGATAGCCTAGTGGTTAGGAAATCCGCCTTCTAATCGGAGGTCAGGGGTTCGATCCCGGGCACGCACCTCTAACTTTTCGGAGTTATGTGCGTTTTAATACAACACAATACAATTCCTTATTTGCATAATAATGTGTGTAGGTACATAAGGTGTTTTTATTTTTTTTATTCAGATACAAGATAGCCCTTGACTGCAATCTCACCTGGTGGTAAGTGATCATGCTGTCTAAGATGATAGCGGGCTAACCTGGAAGGGGTATGGCAGTTTTTTACTAAACCCATACCCCTTTGGTTTCTACACGGCATCGTACCGGAACGCTTAATCGCTTGGCGGCACGGCTTTGCTGGAAGGGTGGTAACTAGCCACGGCTGAAGCCTCCCACCAGACCAGACCAGAAATTTAGAAATTATAAAATTCCAAACCCCTGCCAGGAATCGAACCCGGGACCTCCCACTATTAAGACCACAGCGCTCACCACTGCGCCAGGGAGGTCGTCGTGTTAAATCTAATAAGCATAGTTCAGCACATTAGCATAAGTGTATTTGAACTGTACCTACCATAACTGAATCATCTATAACAGTCATGTTTTTTTTTAAATAGAGATAGCGAGCAAACGAGCAGGCGGGTCACCTGATGTTAAGTGATTACCGCCGCTTATGAACATTTGCGCCCGAGACACGCGCCGATGCGTTGCCGGCCTTTTAGGAATTTGTTAATCCGCTCCTTGAATAAAGTCAAAGTCAAAGTCAAATGATTTATTCAAAATAGGTAATAAATTACTCTTATTGATTGTCTGGTATAGTGTTAGATTTGTAAGATATAGTGGTGATAATTATAACGCAAACCCCATAAGAATAACCCCATGTTGTAATCTAGTGGGAACACCACCGATGCCGTTGGTTCCACAGTTTGCTTTGCATGTGCATGGAAAGATGATTTGATGATCATGGGTTGATCATGATGATGATGCAACTAATTCTAGTGAGCTTGTAGTCTACACAAATTGTCACTCTCCAGTCTTAACAATATAAGTATTTCGTACAACTAAAGTAGGTTTATAGCAATATAGTTAATTCTAGTCACACTATATGCCAACGAGAAACTTGGAGAAAATCGCAAGCAAGAATTGAACCCGCGACCCGTCCTGTATTCGCATACTGGTTGGGTACTTTCAAATTCTTGCGGCATTTAGGAGTTTCCCAAGCCCTTTAGCAGTCTAAGGGCCAATTCACACCGGAACGGCAGCGGCCGGCAGCGGCGTGGCGAGCACTTTCAGTGTGAAAGAATTTTAAACTTTATGTACATAACTAAAAGACCAGTATCGCTTGAAAAGCTCGAAAAGGCCGCGCGCGTCGTGTCAGATACTGCCCGCAGCAGAATCTGCCAGCCTCGTCGCGTCGCTGCCGCCCGCTTCCAGCCGCTGCCGTTCTGGTGTGAATCGGCCCTTATGGTCGGCCATGTGCGAGCGGGCGCATATTTTCTTATAATAATTGTCATCATGATCAACTCGCTATCTGCTCATCACTGAGTCTATCTCATTCTCACACAATGTTAGGTGAAATAGGAAACAGGTTACCCACGTTGGCTGACCATTTCGGTCGAGTTCGGTCGCCACCTTAATAACTGTCATCATAATTAACATTTGGTATGAATTGCGGGAGGGTGACGTTGCGTTAACCTCCCAGTGTGCCTGGGTGCTGCTGGTCCCTTTTGGATCCCGAGGGGAAGAACAGTATTCGGGCCGGTGCACCCCGGTAACATGGCTAATAATCTCTCTTCAGGGACAGTGTTGGCTATGGCTAATGACCTGGCAGGGGGAGGTTTCTCCGCGTGTCCCTTTGACTAGCAGAGGGCACAGTGGATGAAGCGGAGGATGGGACGCGAGCGATGTGCGCGGGGTCTGCAGCTGCCGTTGGGTCCCCGGGTGCGGCGCACGTACTTCGTCGGTGTGCCTCGGACGTGCGGTGGGGGGGCCTCGTGAGTGGGTCTCCGGTGAAGGGTCCGCCTCGGCGGACATCGCTGGCTGACCCAGTGTCCAGGCGACGCGCAGGAGCGCCGCTGGGTTTTACTGGAGGGTATTCCGGTTGCCTCTCTGCCGGCGAGTCCCACATACCTTCTCTCCAGTTGGTTGGCTGGCTGGTTAGCTGCTTGGCTTCCAGGAGGGGGGGGGGGGGATGCGTAAACCAGTGGCGTGCTGGTCATATAGGCATAAATGCACTGCTTACCCCAGTTATAATAGCTCAATGCATATTTTTCATTATGACCTGCCAGTAAACAGGTTCTCACCTAACTAATGCCTACCCTGGCTTCAAACCCTGTGCACGCCACTGGCGGAAACGCATTTCCCAGCGTTAAAAAAAAGGCTGACGTTGAGCTCCCTGGTTTTAACGTCATCTCAATAGCTCAACTGGTAAAGGAGTGGACTGAAAACCGAAAGGTCGACGGTTCAAACCCCGCCCGTTGCACTATTGTCGTACCTACTGTTAGCACAAGATTAACGCTTTGTTGGGGAGGAAAGGGGAATATTAGTCATTTAACATGGCTAATATTCTTTCTAAAAAAAACACAAAAAAAACTGTAGGTACCTCCCGCAACCCAGGCCTTACCCGTGAGGTAAGCTATCTCAGTGAAACGGTATACCTATAAGTTCTAATTCTGTATCCGTAACGCAACCTACTGCGCCACGCGGCTCGAATACCTAATCAGTGATAGGAGGTCGCGGTACTTCGTGATTTCTCTTATGTATACAAGGGTTATGCCCACTAGGTGACCGGACGATATGAAACGAGTTGCAGGGAGCCGCTGGATGGCGGCGGTGAAAGACGGGAAGACGGTGAAGGCGGCTCCATACAGGAGACTTATTTCAGTGGCGGATTGCACACATTGTCTCATTCCAAACCTGTGGCCCTACCGCGGTTGTTTGACAGCTACAATGTCACGATCGCAATTATCTCTGATTGGTTAATGCTCGCTCACTATTATAAACAACTTAACCTCCAATCCGGGTTTATTAGTCTTGGGATGACCCTAATATGAATCAAACGCAGTTCCAATGTCCACAGTCTTATATTCAGGTACACTTGTCACATCCACTTAGTTTATATCTAGCTTAATTAATCACCTAGTACTTATATCTCGTTTAATTACTTTTATATCGTCCCTCTTTTACTCCCGCGCGCTGTCACACCTGCCCTCACGGGTGACAGATGGCAGGTTTTCTGTGTTGCCCACACTATTGGCCACAATGCATTGTTGCAACAAGAATCGCACAAATTCAGCTAATCAGAACAATTGAGATTGTAATAATGATTGATGCAGGTTTTAGACAATCGCCCTGCTGGAAAAATGGACAAATGAAAATGAAAAAATGAAAAAATATTTATTTACCATAGATCAATCAATTATAACATTGTGTTATGGTACCCACACTAGGTAGTCCTGTGTCGTGGGTACCTAATAGGATTAACAATAAACAATTAACCGGTAAATTGACGCTCGGTTTACTAGTCTACGTTCACTTAATTAAGGTAGGTATTTATCTAAGATTAAAAATAAGGTTACAGTGCAAGCTATGTTAAGATTAATTATATACATTATTGTGTTAAGTATAGATTATTATCTAAATAGTAATGACAAAGTGCCCTATAGACAACATGGCCGACTGTCTTACCGACTGACGCAGCTTCTAACAGGGAACGGGCCATTCATGTACTTCCTCGAACACATTGGTAAGAGACAAGATGCTAGATGCTTTTTAACCGACTTCAAAAAAAGGAGGAGGTTCTCAATTCGTCGGAATCTTTTTTTTTTATTTTTTTTTTTATGTATGTTCCCTGATTACTCGAAGACGCCTGGACCGATTTTGAAAATTCTTTTTTTGTTTGAAAGGGTATACTTCAAAGTTGGTCCCATTTAAATTTGGTGAAGATCTGATGAACATCTTCAAAGATAGATACTGGAACTCCTCAACGGATAAGAGTAAATTGCTCGCGATCAGTGTAATAGCTTAGTAAACAGTAGATTTTTAACCAGTCATAGCATAATTCCATGGGACCACTAAAAATTGTGAATTGAGAAAATCTAATAGAAAGAATGCTAGAAAATGAGGAAAACTGGACAGCTATAACAGACTTTGCTGAAATAATAATGAAGGAAAAGGAAGAAGAAGAGAAAAGGAGAGGGAAAAAGTAAAAGACAAGAATGTTGCTGTGTTGTAGGCTGAAAGGCTGGTACACAGTCAACAAGAAGACAGCATGGGTTTTTAGCCGGTAAGAGTTCTACTACCTCTACCTACGGGTGTCCATGAGGATTTCCCCTTGCTGTATAAAAAAAAAGAGTGGCGGATTATCCCTAAGGCAAACTAGGCACGAGATTACGAAGGGGCGCGTGCGATCATGCAGAGTTGGGTTTCTATGCAAAATCTTGGAGTGACTGCCTCTTCTTTAATATAGCAAAGTGTGAAGTCTTCCCCCTTCACTTAGTATTATCACCAACTAACAGCTTTGCAATTATATGAAGTTTTGTCGGACTCAACGACAGAGACAGTGCTCTACTTTGCTATCTCCTTCTAAAGGTCCATGTACATTACTTTCGGCCTATAAAGCAAACGATTCGCTCGTGCCTATTACAAGTTGTTAAGTACTGGTGCTTACCTAAAGGAGACGACTTTCGCTTGAAGGTTACGATAGGTTGTAGTGATGGGATACTATCGATAGAGTTTTCGATACTAGGTTATTATTATTATTATTTTTTCATTCAGATACAAGTTAGCCCTTGACTGCAATCTCACCTGATGGTAAGTGACGATGCAGTCTAAGGTGGGAGCGGGCTAAACTGGAAGGAGTATGGCAGTTTTTATTAAACCCATACACCTTTGGTTTCTACACGGCATCGTACCGGAACGCTAAATCGCTTGGCGGCACGGCTTTGCCGGTAGGTAGGGTTTGCCGGTTATATTAGGTATTGGCACTTCTAATAGCTAATTAAGCAACTGTTGTATAATAAGGTATTTTAAAACACGAATGTGAGTGTGATAATAGTATAACATGAGTGTTTTAATACCTAATTATCAACAGTTGCATATAAGATTGTATCTACGCTAATATTAGCATATATTAAAAGTAAAAGCTGACTGACTAACTGTGTGACAGACCGACTAATCTATCAACGCACGATTTTTGAAAATTCAACCCCTAAGGGGGTGAAATAGAGGTTTGAAATTTGTAGTCGCGAGCATAAGCTAGTTTTTAATAAAAACTGTACCAACTTAAATATATACAAAGTAGTCCGCCATTTTAAATGTATGCACAAATTGTGGCAAAAAAATTGTAGTAATGTTCTTGGGAACAGGTTTTGAATTTAAAAAGAAAGTATAACCTGCAGCTGCCCTCCTCGCCCGCATTTCACTTCCTCGTAATGTGCGATTATATACTTGCTTTTTAGGGTTCCGTACCTCAAAAGGAAAAACTGAAGCCTTAAATTGAAAATACTTAGTAATTATTTTTCATGAACAAATTTTAATATTTTTTTAATGACGTGACCAGAAATGCACGGTTTTCAGATTTTTCCCATGATGTGGTTTATAATACCTGCCTATCTACTTTTGATGATTCTAGGTCAACGGGAAGTACCCTGTAGGTTTCTTGACAGAAAAAGTGATCCTATAAGGCTAATCCTATAAGACGTAAGATAACTATATCAAGTGGGGTATTTATTATATGAAAGTATTACCTGTTCATTCTAAAACAGATTTTTATTTATTTTTAAGCATAGGCTTATTAAATAAATAAATAATAATATTTATTTATTTATAAATATTATTTATTTAATAAATAAATAATATTATTTATTTATTAAATAAATAATAAATAAATTTATTATTTATTTAATAAATAAATAATAAATTATTAAATAAATAATAAATATTAGACATTTTGCACGATAGATGTTTTTGATCTATAGTGCAAAATGTCGACGAAATACGATTGTAGTACGGAACACTCGGTGCGCGAGTCTGACTCGCACTTGGCCGGTTTTTATATTTCACGAAAATGTTTGAGCCACTTTGAGTAAAAAGTTATACGGGTGTTAATAATGTCCCCCCGATCGAATGAAACGTGGACACTGCTAAACGGCCTTGTTCACAAATTCAAAGTCGCTCAGCGAGCTATGGAGAGGGCTATGTTAGGAGTTTCCCTGAGGGATAAGATCCGAAGTGAGGAGATCCGCAGGAGAACCAATGTCACTGACATAACCCAACCCAAACTATTAGCAAGCTGAAGTGGCTGTGGGCAGGTCATGCCTGTCGTAGAGGCGATGGCCGTTGGAGCCGGAAAGTCCTTAAGTGGAGACCGCGTTTAAGCAAGCGTAGTGTGGGACGCCCTCCAGCACGATGGACCGACGATATAAAGAGGCTGGCGGGAAGTGGCTGGGTGAGGAAGGCTGAAGACCGGGTGTGGCGCTCTTTAGGGAAGGCCTATGTCCAACAGTGGACTTCCACAGGCTGATGATGATGATGATGATGATCGAATGTCGACCACGGCGGCCAATCTCCATAGAGATTGGCCAACATAATGGTAGATTTTCCTGTAGTGATGGTAAAATGCTGTAATGAAATATGTAGCGACTAGCGAGCCGGAACACAAACGGATCTTAGATCGATTGTATGAGGACATTACACGCATACTACAGCTGCGCGATTGCGGGAGAATGACAGCTACAACGTCACGATCGCAATCATCTCTGATTGGTTAACGCTCGCTCACTATTGGCTACAATACATTGTTGCAACAAGAATCGCACAAATTCAGCCAATCAGAACAATTGAGATTGTAATAATGATTGATGCAGGTTTTAGATAATCGCCCGATACAGCCACAAAGCTGCCCTGCGATATAAAAAACGATATATCACGGGGTTTGTTAAAAGTGTACTAATCCTTTCACAATCATTGAAAATGATAGAATGTGTTGAGGTGTGAACCGGCAACCTTTCGGAATTCAGTCCGCTCCTTAACCGTTGAGCTATTGAGGTTCTAAACTTAACTAAACAGCCCAAGCAACAAGTTAATGATTAGCTATAAAACAAATTCGCATTTCTCTAAAAACAAAAGCGTCGTAAATCATAATTTCACATCGACTCAAACAATCGACTAACGCGCGTCACTAACGCATTATCGATAAAGCATTTCCTCGACACAATAGAAAGTTTATTTGGTTGACTCACCGTCAGCAAAAAAATTGAGCCTTGGAATCTATACTAATAAATGAAATTGAAGTGACTGTCTGTAATTTTAAAATAACTATCTCATATTATTAAGCTCATATTATGGTTATTTCAACTGTACCATAACTGAATCACACATTTTTAAATTTTTGTCTGACTTTCCTTCGGAACGGATGACCCTATTTTGATGGGACTTGCACAGACAAGTAGAGGATTGATTGATTGAGTAGAGGGAGTTACATCTACGCTACTTTTTAATCGACTTCAAAAAAAAGAGGAGTTGTGTTTTTCTACCTATGTATACACCGAAATCGCCAAGATTTCTGAACCGATTTGCATAATTTTTTTTTAATTCATAAAAAATTTGGATTCCAACTCATCAATCCTGATGCTGCAGGGGATCTGACCACCAAAACTGATGGGTGTAACTATTTCTGTACACTAAATTAGTCGCGGACAAAGTCGCGGGTATGAGCTAGTTGTGAAGTTTATTTATCGTTAAATAAAGCCCTATATATTTAGTCCAGTATTGACTGACCATTGCCAAATAAATCATGCTTTAAATTTTGTTACTGTCAAATAAATGTCAACTCTATGTATAGTAACATAAAGCCCTATATTCTGTTGACTCACCGCCGGAAAAAAAATCGAGTCTTGAATTGAAGTGTCAAATAAATGTCAACTTTATTTTTTGTTAAATAAAGTCCTATATTTATTGCATGTTATTAATTGTAAGGAAGTGGTCAGAGTATTCGGTACATTCATACGTCTTGACATAACAATGTAGTGCAGGAGCCTTACAAAATAATATAAGGATGTTATTTTACATTGTAACTTGTATCAGATGTGGGTATTTTCCAAAGTGTTCGCGCGGTGCCTTTTTTATCTATTCTACTTACCTACACCTATCCAAATTGGGCATTTGACTCCAATTTTTTATTACTTTATTATAAACTTGGATAAAATAATGACGTACACTGAAAAAACTAATTAGATCGATCAAATAACAAAAAAGTTATGAGCATTTAAATATTTCTGATTAGACAGAGATAGCGATATAGAATTTTGACGTCACACCTTACTAATGCCATAGTAGCTTCGTGCGGTTTTATACAAATTTTCGTTTTGCGAGAAAGTGATAGAAGACCCTCCTACTCCAAAATTAAAATGCCTGTAAATTTGTAAAACATTGTTGGATTTTAATATATTTTTCAGCGTACGTCATTATTTTCATCCTAGTTTGTAATAAAGTAATAATATTTATCAATTTCAAAAGTAGGAAAATACCCAATTCCCTGTGCTGGACTCTTGCACTACTAATTTAAAAATGTTCCATACGTCACTTTGACAGTTACAGAAATGTACGTAAGGACCTCATTATAGTTGCCTTAAATTCTAAATGACTGTTAATAACGCCCTCTTTAGCGAAATTAAATTATGTAACACCAAAATTGAGGAGCCGAGAATCTTAATTAGAATTGATTTACAATTTAACCGTCCTTAAAAATAAATAATTACCTAGGTACTTTCCAGTACTTTTAAGATAACATCTAAAACTTGTTTAATTGTTAAACTAAAAAAAAAAAAAAAAAAAACTCTTTTTGCTGACGCTACATAACAAGAATGTAAGCATCCGCTATCAGTGATTTGAGGATGAACACAATAGCAGGTCCAATAATTACTCATTATTCTATTATGATAACTGATAAGACCACTAGGTCCACAGACGATACCAAACACTGAGATTTAGATTTTTGACTCTGTCATTTGTATAGGACTAGCTTATGCTCGCGACTTCATCCGCGTGGACTTCACAAATTTCAAACCCCTATTTCACCCCCATAAGGGGTTGAATTTTCAAAAATCCTTTCTTAGCGGACGTCTACGTCATAATAGCTATCTGCATGCCAAATTTCAGCCCGATCCGTCCAGTAGTTTAAGCTGTGCGTTGATAAATCAGTCAGTCAGTCACTCAGTCAGTCACCTTTTCCTTTTATATATTTAGATTACATAACAGAGAGAGCAATAGAGAGATAGAGTATAGTCGCTTCCTCGTCATTGCAGCCAAGCGCTAGGTTATATCTAAATATTTAAAAGGAAAAGGTGACTGACTGACTGATCTATCAACGCACAGCTCAAACTACTGGACGGATCGGACTGAAATTTGGCATGCAGATAGTTATTATGACGCAGGCTTCCGAAAAAAAATGATTTTGGAAAATTCAACTCCTAAGGGGGTGAAATAGGGGTTTGAATTTGTGTAGTCCATGCGGACGAAGTCGCGAGCATAAGCTAGTTCTAAAATAAAACTTAGCAGCGAAGCAATAAGAAGCGAAGTAATTTTTCGGGCCGCATTTGAAGCACTTATTTCATTTCTTGAGCATTTTATTAGCAGGTTAGATTGCTAGGTTATAAATTTTAAAAAGTTGATAACTAGAAATCGAACCCGGATCCTCTGTCGTCAAATATACGCAACACAAATATCGAATGTAGATAAATAAATTAATTTACCGTTTCTGCATTATTGATTCTTGCCACCATATTTTCGCATGAGTTAATTTAACCTACTTCGAAGCGGTGCCTGTTATCACTACATGCATCCTTTTTACTCTCATAATTAGACAGAGACAGGTGCAAAGTAATGAGATTTTTAAATAATTATGTCATCTTTCGGTTAGAAAAAGTAAGATGATTCCACCCGTTAAGTATGTTCGTAGTACTATTTATAAAGCGACTTACGAAACTGTGAACCTTGCCCGATTTTGCCGGCTTTTTTTCAAGCACTTAAATAAAATCGTGGTTCAAGTAAAGCAAATGATGAGTAAATGATGTGATCTCTGATTAATTAAGGATGTGATCCAAGTTAAAATGTACTTGCCTAGAAGTTGCAAGTCCCGCAAGAGGGTATTGCGCTGGAACCATGTCTCATTAACATCGAAATGACGTCGTTTTGACGTCAGCTGAAATAAAAATATACCATCAGCTCGAAACTTCAGTCTAGAGGTGACGGTCACTAAAATGGCGGCCACGCGCATTAGGCAAACGGATTCTGAAAGGCATTCTTTTTTATGTATCTCAAAGTTAAGTTATGGAGAAAGAACAATTTCTTTCTGACACGGACATCGAATGGAGTTAGCGTGCTTTCAGATGGGCCATAAGCCCATACAAAATTCTTATACCCTAACCCAAAAAAATACACTCGAGACTATTTTTGATCTATTCGTCTTTTTATTTAATAACTTATGTTAAACGTTAAGAGATTAGACGAAGGAATTGGCTGAGTTTAAGCGTGAACAGTTTTTTTATTCATTTGAGGAATAGTTTAATACGTTTAGCTCCTAGAGTAAATAGTTACATTTCTACAAACGAAAGCTATGAATTTGAAAGTTTTTGCCTTTGCAAAGTATAAATTAAATAAACTAAGATCAAATATTTTTTTCTAAGTATTGCAATTTTTTCTTCTTAATCTTATCTGACATTGGCCCCGATTCTCTAGTCTCTCTCTAAACTAAATTTAGAGTATCTGCATCCTTTTCTCTTTACTAATGCAAAAAAAGGAACGGAATATGACTTTCACATTTAAAGACTCTAAATTTTAGTGCACAATAGAAATAACGGGTTTTTCCATCTAAAAATTAAATTTAGAACTGTCAAACTGTGTCTGTCCTTTTCATATTACATTAGTAAGAAGAGCATGCGAATACTCTAAAATTAGGTTGTGCTCAGAATCAGTGGCATTATTTAACTGTCTCTAAGCTCGTACTGAAACATTGCCATAGGTTTAAAAGCCAACAATTTAATTATCAGCCACATTCCTCAGTTATAGTGATCAAATTAAAAAAAGAAATGTCTACCCATCCCTCTCTGTCATACGTTCTTCTCTCACAATTTCTCATTTCACCGTTCACTTGTTTAGCGACTCGCCACTAAGTGTGACCGAGTTCTTACTACCATGAACCAAAAGCGAATTAAAACCTAAACGTTAGTAAAAATAGAGTTCATTTTCTAATAAAAAGAAAGCTCTTATTAGGACTGTTTCAAAGTGAACTATGAAAGTAATATGTGTGTTTCTTATTTTACAGTGTTAAGTTGGTCACTCGGCTAGTGGGTTCTTCACAGTGACATCGGACGCACGTCTCTAAACGAAACGAATTAATTAAATTAAAATGACGATTATAGATCTGCTGATGAAAAGAACCTGATTTAAAAAATAAAATGTCAAACTCCACTTAATTTTGGATTTTTTTAGTTTAAATAAACTGATATTATAGACGATTTTTTAATTTGTCGCTGAAAAAGGACCTAATTAAAAAAAAATGTCGAACTCTACTTGAGTTTGGCGCGCGTGTTTTTTTTTCGTGATTTGAATTCGCGCGGGATTTCGCACGTCAAAATGACAGTTCTAAAGTGTCAGTTCAAAAGGTACAATAGTGATGTGAAGCATATGTTTTTGTTGTTAGTGTTACTTATGTTTCTGGACTATTTGCCGCTGAGGTGTACGACTGAAGATTATGAAAGAGGTATTTAATTTTTTTATTCTACTAGCTGATCCGCCCCGGCTTCGCTCGGGTGGAGTTTAGAAAATTGAGAGAGAGGTTGAATTAAATTTTTCTCTCCGTAAGAACCATCCGGAATATTATAAAAAAAGAAATAGCGAAATCGGTTCAGCGGTTCTCGAGATTTGCGATGAACAACACATTTGGTGATTCATTTTTATATTATAGATAATATTGTTAGGCATTTAAAGTGAATTTTATTATTTTCATTTTTTATAAGTCACTATCCTGTGACTGTGGTAGGCATGTACTTGGGATGTGCATTAAGTATCTAAAATCGTAAAACGCCGAAAACAAACTTCTGCTTTTTGCCTCTACCAAAGAAATTATTTCTAATACTATACTATTTGTCTGGTGGGAGGCTTCGGCCGTGGCTAGTTACCACCCTACGATGGTACGATGCCGTGTAGAAACCAAAGGGTTTAATAAAAACTGCCATACCCCTTCCAGGTTAGCCCGCTATCATCTTAGACTGCATCATCACTTACCACCAGGTGAGATTGCAGTCAAGGGCTAACTTGTATCTAAATAAAAAAAAAAAAACTTAATTTCAATTGTTTTTTTTAAATTCATTATAGGCAAACGCTTGACCACAATCACACCTCATGGAAAGTGATGATGTGCAGGCCTAAGACAAAGAAAAAAGTAAAATTATTATTACTGCGGCCTTTTTAATATACTAAGTTCGTTTTTGTCACTTATTTTATTTTAATAGACACATCAAAAACCAATCAGCCTACCCAATCGTAGAGACCCTAATAAATTAAAGAAGGGTCAATTTAGGAGCGGCCAATTATAAAATGTTTTTGATGAAAGCGCCCGAACCTTTTTGTATAGGTAGGTAGGTACCTACCAGTCAAGGATAAGGCTATCATTATGTATAGTCCACGGCAGCTCGAGATGGCAATCGGGGTATGAGGCGGGGGACGCCATGCACACCCGCACGTCACCACGCTCGCCCGCACTGAGTTAACGTGCGGGGTGTTCCCTCCCCGATCGCCATTTCGACCTGTCGCGTACTATAGTACCCTTAGATTATTCTTATTAGGTTTAGGTAATTCTTATTTATAGAGGTAAAGTTTGTAAGTTTGTTTGTAGAGGGTAATCTCTGGAACTACTGAACCGATTTTAAAATTATTTCACCAGTAGAAAGCTACATTATTACTGAGTGACATAGGCTATATTTTGTTTCAAAAATTAGATCCCTACGAAAACTGTAATGTAAAACCCGTGTGAAGCCCAGGGCTGGTCGCTAGTTGATATTGAAAGAGAGCCTACATAATCAACTGATAACAATAAAATTACGATTACATTATTATAATATCACTAGCTTATGCTCGCGACTTCGTCCGCGTGGATTACACAAATTTCAAACCCCTATTTCACCCCCTTAGGAGTTGAATTTTCAAAAATCCTTTCTTAGCGGATGCCTACGTCATAATAGCTATCTGCATGCCAAATTTCAGCCCAACCTGTCTAGTAGTTTGAGCTGTGCGTTGATAGATCAGTCAGTCAGTCAGTCAGTCAGTCACCTTTTCCTTTTATATATTACTAGCTTATGCTCGCGACTTCGTCCGCGTGGACTACAAAATTTCAAACCCCTATTTCACCCCCTTAGGAGTTGAATTATCAAAAATCCTTTCTTAGCGGATGCCTACGTCATAATAGCTATCTGCATGCCAAATTTCAGCCCGATCCGTCCAGTAGTTTGAGCTGTGCGTTGATAGATCAGTCAGTCAGTCAGTCATTCAGTCAGTCAGTCAGTCAGTCAGTCACCTTTTCCTTATATATATATATAAAAAATATATATATATATATATATTAGATAACAAATATTGTAAATGTTATTAACATATCTTCTTTAATATAAAAATGAATCACCAAATGTGTTGGTCATCGCAAATCTCGAGAACCGCTGAACCGATTTCGCTAATTCCTTTTTTATAATATTCCTTGAAGTACGAGGATGGTTCTTACGGATAGAAATATTTTAAAAAAATCCTGAAAAAGAATCGACTGTTAAGTGTAGGCGGTACGAAGTTCGCCGGGGCAGCTAGTTTAATATAAGCATTGCAACTACATAATATATTAGACTTCAACGCGCGTACGGCGCTTCAATTTTTTGTTTGGTTTATAGTACACGTTTCTTGACAGACAGACAGACAGACAGACATACAACAAAGTGATCCTATCAGGGTTCGTTTCTTGCTTTTGAGGTACGGATCCCTAAAAATACTAACTTATCGAAAGATTAATTACAGATAGATAGATTTGATTTTATTAATTTCGGTCGTATCTACTATAACTTCAAAACAAGAAACAATCGGTTGAAATGAATAAAGAATGTAAGTCTCAACCTAAATGAGACCGGTTCGATTCCAGTTTGAGACAAGAATTGACCTACATGTACGGCTTATCAAAATCATACCAAATTATCACTGCACTGAGCACTCTAAATCATTTATCAATGATAACATGATGAGCTTTCACCTGCGGTTTTCGCTTATGTACAGATACTAAATGTAAATGATAATTTAGCAAAATGACAATGCTTTTCCTGGTATAAAAAACCGGCCAAGTCCGAGTCTGGCTCGCACAACGAGGGTTCCGTACTACAGTCGTATTTTTTCGACATTTTGCACGATAAATCAAAAACTATGATGCATAAAAATAAATAAAAATCTGTTTTAGAATTAATCATATGAAAGGTCTTCACCTTTGCATTCTGAGACAGATTTTCATTTATTTTTATGCATCATATTCATGTTTTTGAATTATCGTGCAAAATGTCGAAAAAATGCGATTGTATTACGGAACCCTCGGTGCGCGAGCCTGATTCGCACTTGGCGGGTTTTTTTTTAAATTTTATACTACTTAAGTATAATTTACTTTTTTACCACCATCTCAAGCAATGTCAGACATGATTAAATGTTCTTAAATAATGGTATGTATGGACGTTCACTTGTTGTTCAATAAATTTTCTTAAATTCTCTCCACAAGTACTTTTCGGAAAATCTTTACTGATTCTTAAAAAAGGCTTTTATAAAAAAACTAGCTGATGCCCGCGACTTTGTCCGCGTGGAATTAATATTTTAAGAATCCCGTGGGAACTCTTTGATTTTCCGGGATAAAAAGTATAGCCTATATCACTCTCTTTAGCTACACCCATGCAAAAAATCTCGTCAATCCGTTGCACCGCTGCGACGTGATTGAAGGACAAACCAACAAACAAACACACTTTCGCATTTATAATAAGGGTACTGATTTTGATGACAAGTGAGCTTCCGATCTCACTTAGTAGCGTTTAGGTGCGTGCATTTTCGTTAAATCAGTATCTTTGCCAGTGATACCCTAATGGTTACGGCATCGGTTGTAATCGGAAGGTCAGGGGTCCAGTCGGGACCTTTAACTTTTCGGAGCTATGTGCTTTTTAAACAATTATATCAACCATAACCCATATATCAACTCTTGCTAGCAAATTAAGCTCTGCCGCTTACGCTGTTAGAAAGATTCGGCAGTTAACTGACGTGGAAACCGCAAAGATAGTATATTTTGCTTACTTCCATAGTATTATGTCTTATGGAATCTTAATATGGGGTAAAGCGGCAGATATTGGGAGAATTTTTGTATTACAAAAAAGGGCAATACGCGCAATTTATAACTTAAGACCACGCGATTCCCTTCGAGAGAAATTTAAGGAAATAGATATCCTTACTGTAGCCTCTCAATATATTTATAATAACATAATTTTTGTAAGACAAAATATTCTTAGTTACAAGAAAATTGGTGATCTACACAATAGGCTAACTAGAAACAGAGACAAACTTGCAGCTCCTGCCTTCCGCCTCAGGAAAGTCCAAAAGTCATTTGTGGGTATGGGTATTACCTTTTATAATAAAATCCCGCAAACTATTTTGGACTTACCTTTGCACAAGTTTAAAAAATCTATTAAAAATATGCTCCTGAAAAAAGCATATTACACAATTGAAGATTATCTAAATGATAAAAGAGCGTGGATTTGACCTGCAGCTCGTTCCAGCAACGCACAAGACTGCAAATACTATTTTATACATGGCATAATCTTGTACCTATATCAAATATTTGAAAAGAGCAACCGCCGAGTTTCTTGCTGGTTCTTCTCGGCAGGAAAGGCATTCCGAACCAGTGGTAGATGCATCCGACTATTCGTAAGCACTTGTAAAAGTTTATACGAATAAAAAAGATTTTCATTTTCATTTTTTTTCATTTTCAATTAAATACATATCACTTGCTATAAACGTCGTGAGGAAACCTGCATGCCCGAGAGTCCTCCATAATGTTCTCAAAGGTGTGTGAAGTCTGTTAATCCACACTTGGCTAGAGTGTTAGACTATGGCCTGAACCCTTCTCATTCTGAGAGGAAACCCATGCTCAGTAGTGGGTCAGCGATGAGTTGATGATGATGATGATAAATCGCCAAACATAACTCCGGTAATCGGGCACAAATATTATTTTCTAAAATAAAGTAGGTACCTAACCCGGAAATCGAACCTGGGAATTCGAGAATGTAATTAAGTGATTAAGGTCTCCAAATGATCACTTATCTTAACAACAAACGAAATCCCATAAACAAACACTTTATTGCTTGTAACACAAAACTATTTTCTATTTTAACACAATTTTCACTCTCTATGACCTCTTACTTTCTATATTATATCAAGACAAGTTCGTTCAAACTTGTTTTGTGTGCACTGCTGAGTTCATTCACTTACCGTTTTATTATAATAGCACATAAATGGCAATGTATTGCAAAATCATAAATACGAACAGTTATCGAATACGCCTATAAGTTCGAGATTGACATAATCTCGATTTTTTGTTAAGTTATATTATAAGTCCCGCAAATTGCTATTGCGCTGGAACCATGTCTCATTAACATCGAAATGACGTCATTTTGAAGTCAGCCGAAATAAAAATATTCCATCAACTCGAAACTTCAGTCTAGTGCTGACGTCACTAAAATGGCGGCCACGCACATTAGCAATTTGCGGGACTACTCCAGGCATACTGCAGGTCGAGATGGCAATCGGGAAGGGAACGCCCCGCACATCCGCATATGCCCCGCGCTGACATGTTGCGGGCGAGCGCGCGTGACGTGCGGGTGTACGGGGCGTTCCCCCGCCTCATACCCCGATTGCCATCTCGGCCTGTCGCGGCCTTATTTTGTTTGATAAAATCTAAAACCACAATCAGACTTAATGGAAAGTAATGGTTTCTACCTTCCTAGTCTTTTATCTGACCGACTTTAGAAAAAGGAAGGAAGCTATTAAACTTACAGACTATTATTATAAAGGCGAAGTGTATCTGTCGGTCTGTCTGTACCTGTCACTGCTAATTCTTACGAAATTTGGTAGATACAAATTGTCCAGGAAATCGAATGTACTCGTAAGATTCAAGTTCAATGTAAGATTACTATACTAAATAGGGTATCATATAAAAAGGCATTGCCTTTGCATTCTAAAAAAGATTTTTATTTATTTTTATGCATAATAGTTTTTGGTTTATCGTGCAAAATGTCGAAAAAATACGACTTCATTACAGAACCATTACTCGGTGCTTGAGTCTGACTCGCACTTGGCCAGTTTTTTTTGGAAAACCAGATCAATTAAACTAAGTAGTCTAAAAATTAAGTGACTTAAAACAAATAACAGGTTCTTACAGGTAGATTCAAAATTACTAAGTAGACGAGGGTTTTTTTTTTCATTCAGATACAAGTTAGCCCTTGACTGCAATCTCACCTGGTGGTAAGCGATGATGCAGTCTAAGACGGAAGCGGGCTAACCTGGAAGAGGTATGGCAGTTTTTATTAAACCCATGACCCTTCGGTTTCTACACGGCATCGTACCGGAACGTTAAACTGCTCGGCGGCAAGGCACGGTTCCTGATAATTTAAAAAATGGTACGCTCTTTCAGCTTAAATGGATTTGGGCTAACTTCGAAGGAATTAACAAGGGCCCGCTGTCGCTTGAACTATGAAATTCTAAGCAAGCTCCAAATTTACCATCATAGGACAAACTTTCATATAGTTGAATACATGTTTAAAATAAATCAATCTTTCGTATTGACCTTTAATGTATCATATTTACAAAATCTATTTTATTTATTTTGTAGTGTCCAATCTCCCGCACCTAGTTTTAATTAAATAAATAACAGACTCAACTTTGAAGCCCTAAATCTGTCCATGAAAATCATCTAATTTACTGGAAAAAAATACCTGAATATCTTACTACCTGAAATATAGTCTTATTGACTTATAATGTACTAGAGTATGGATTTTTAATCACATTACTGGGTAAAAAAAAGAACTGTTGCCAATTTTCACGAATTATATGGCTAGTTTAAGACAACTTTTTGTATTGAATAAAACATAAACTCAACCAAAAATTTATATCAAAATAAACTATGTTCTTTAACAAATCTATTTGTATAGTTTTGGTAACAATCCATTTATTTGATTAAGCATAAAAAAATTATAAACATCACTCTAAATTACTATAAAATAGCCACGCAAAGGCTTCGTTCGTATGGCCGAGCGTAAATTTGTAAACCTCCTCTTAAACTTGAAAGATATATTATGTTCTCTGTCTTCCAATATTTATCTAGTCTGGTATTAAGTTTCAAAAAATATTTGAGTTGAACAATCGTATAAGTTCTATGTTCTTACATGTCGTTAAACTGATTTCTACAAACAGTTTCATATTTGAAGAAAGAAATGCATAATCACGTATACATAAAACACACGTACAAAAGGAAAGTCATAAAAAAGACATCAGAGGCGTAACTTTTCAAGTTAACGTTAACTGGGCGTGAAACCATTTAGGTCCAGTTGCATGACAGGTGGTTAAAGTAAGGTTACGGTTACCTTTAAACTTTAAACACCAGTTAAGCAAATCAGTCTAACGAAAGTTGAGAGTGATTCTAGCATATTTAAAAACCTGCAACACCACGAAAAAAACCGGCCAAGTGCGAGTCAGGCTCGCGCAATGAGTGTTCCGTACTGCAGGCGTATTTTTTCGACATTTTGCACGATAATTCAAAAACTATGATGCATAAAAATTATAATATCAGTTGTTAATGTTCCAGCGCAATTTGCGGTACTTATATTGCCATGTATTAAAGTAATTAGAGCCTCAATAGCTCAACCGGTAAAGGAGTGAACTGAAAACCGAAAGGTCGACGGTTCAAACCCCGCCCGTTGCACTATTGTCGTACCTACTCCTAGCACAAGCCTGACGCTTAGTCGGAGAGGAAAGGGGAATATTAGTCATTTAACATGGCTAATATTCTTAATTAAAAAAAAAAATTGCAGTTCCGCGCTTTGCTGGAGCGTGCTGCAGGTCAAATCCACGCTCTCTTATAATTTACATAATCTTCGATGGTGTAATATGCTTTTTTCAGGATTGTTGTAATTTATTCACTAACTAGCTCATGATACCCGCGACTTCGTCCGCGTGGAATTAGGTTTTTGAAAATCCCGTGGGAACTCTTTGATTTTCCGGGATAAAAAGTAGCCTATGTCACTCTCCAGGTCTTTATCTATACCCATGCAAAAAATCACGTCAATCCGTTGCACCGTTGCGACGTGATTGAAGGACAAACCAACAAACCAACAAACCAATAAACCAACAAACAAACACAAGTTCGCATTTATAATAAGGGGACTGATATAATTAATTATATCCAGGCAATCTATTGCTCCGTTGTGACGTGATTGAAGGAAAAAACAACAAACAAATACATTTTCGCATTTATAATATGGGTAGTGGCTAGTGATTCTTTCTGGTAATTGACAGGGAGTTCAAAAGAAAAAAAAAGAAAAAGAGATACATAAAGTTAAATGTTTTTGCGTAACGGGTCGCGAATACACGCGAGCCACTTAACGGTATGATCGGGTTTGTAATGAATTCCTTGCGATCATGGGTCCCTGGTACCAATTTGAAAATCTTAAGGTTTATCACTAGGTACCCTTATTATAAATGTGAAATTGTGTTTGTTTGTTGGTTTGTTGGTTTATTGGTTTCTAAATCCACGCGTACGAAGTCGCGGGCATCAGCAAGTTTATAATATGAGTAGTGATTTTCAATAAAAAAAACCGGCCAAGTGCGAGTCAGGCTCGCGCAATGAGGGCTCCGTACTACAGTCGTATTTTTTCGACATTTTGCAGGATAATTCAAAAACTATGATACATAAAAATAAATAAAAATCTGTTTTAGAATGCACAAGTGAAGACCTTTCATATGATACCCCACTTGATATAGTTATCTTACTAAGAAAATTGAAAATACTAATTATTAGTTCATGACCGCAATTTCATTTTTTTTGTGTGATCTTACCCTAAATTCACGGTTTTCAGATCTTTCCCCAAATGTCTGCTATAAGATCTACCTACCTGCCAAATTTCATGATTCTAGGTCAAAGGAAAGTACCCTACAGGTTTCTTGACAGACTGACAGACAGGCAGACAACAAAGTGATCCTGTAAGGGTTCCGTTTTTCCTTTTGAGGTACGGAACCCTAAAAAGCAGTATACAAACATTATAACTACCATCAAAACTCTGTAGCGGCCCTCGCAAAAACAAAAGTGACTTTCACTTGCAAACTGACATCATACCTCCTAAAGTCTACATCCGTTTCGGAATTGCATCTTCACCGCAAATCTGTGAGAAAGTAAACGAGTTAAGTGTTTGAGATCTCCGGAAATGTTTACCATTTCTTTGACCACTAAGGTAAATGCAACCGCGAGAAAAATGATTCAATCGTGAGTCAATAATATAAAAACAGAATCGAACTCACTCACGACGGGCTCCGTACCATCGTTACGATGGTACGGAGCCCGTCGTGAGTGAGTTCGATCCTTAAAATAAGATGTTGGATTTAAAAATGGCCGTCATGCAAATTAAAAAGTATTCGACGGCCCATCTTGTTTTTAAGGTTCCGTGCCTCAAAAGGAAAGAAGGAACCCTTATAGGATCACTTCGTTGTTTGTCTGTCTGTCGTGTCTGTTTAGAAACCTATAGGGTATTTTCCGTTGACCTAGAATCATGAAATTTGGCAGGTAGGTAGGTTTTATAGCACACGTAAGGAGAAAATCCCGAAAACGTGATTTTGTGATGACATCACAAAAAAAAAATTAAAATGTTTGAATGAACAAATAATTAGTATTTTCAATTTTCCAAGTAAGATAGCTATACCAAGTGGGGTATCATATGAAAAGTTTTAATTGATAATTGACATGCTTTCTCAAAAGTTGTACTGATTCGGAATTCTTTTCCTACTGCGAAGGACCAATAAGAAACTCGGCGGTCGCTCTTTAACAGGAAGACAGGTGTTGACAGATTTAAATTTTGGCGACAGAATCTTTAGTTCCCATATTCTAATAACAAATACCGTTCGTTATCTACAATTATAAAACCCACTACTAACCTACTTTTAAGAACAAAGCTACAAAAAGCTCGCAAAAAATGTATGGAATTGCAGACATTGTACTTAATAACTACATATTCTATCCATTCAAGGTTAGATTCTCATAGAGAAATACGCGTGCTATTGTATAGTCTAGAACATGAATATCTAGAAGTGCCTAGTGAAGTTACTAGAAAGTTTATTGATGTTTTGTGAAAAAGAAAATTATCGATTTACTAGCTATTAAAATCCGGTGGGAATTCTTTGATTTTTCGGGATAATAAGTAGCCTATGTCACTCTCGAGGTCTTTATCTATAACCATGGAAAAAATCACGTCAATCCGTTGCACCGTCGCGACGTGATTGAAGGACAAATCAACAAAGCATCAAACAAACACACCTTCGCCTTTATAATAACTACCTATTCTATCCATTCAAGGTTAGATTCTCATAGAGAAATACGCACGCTATTGTATATAGTAGAGAACATGAATATCTAGAAGTGCCTAGTGAAGTTACTAGAAAAGTAGAAAGTTTATTGATGTTTTGTGAAAATTATCGATTTATTGATTGGTAGATGGAGAGTTTATTCAAATGATTTAATTATCCACTTTTTTATTACATCCCTCCATACCTACTACATTATAATCATCTAATTATAGCCTCAATAGCTCAACGGTTAAGGAGCGGACTGAAATCCCAAAAGGTCGACGGTTCAAACCCCGCCCGTTGCACTATTGTCGTACCTACTCCTAGCACAAGCTTTACGCTTAGTTGGAGGGTGAAGAGTCGTAATTAAAATGGCTAGTACTCTTTTTTTTTAATCTAAATCAATCATCGACCCACTACTGAGCTTAAGTTTCTTCTCACAATGAGAAGGGTTAAGGCCATAGTCCATCACGCTGGCCAAACCTTCACTCACCTTTGAAAACTTTGTTGAGCACATAACAAAAATTATGGTCCATGGCTATGGTCCGGTCGGTTATTGCTTAGGACGTCCGCCTCCTAATCGGAGGTTGGGGGTTCGATCCCGGGCACGCACCTCTAACTCCACGTACCTATTTATGTGCGTTTTAAGTAATTAAATATCACTTGCTTTAACGGTGAAGGAAAACATTATCGTGAGGAAACCTGTATGCCTAAGAGTTCTCCATAATGTTCTCAATGGTTGTGAAGTCTGCCAATCCGCATTTGGCCAAAACCCTTCTCAATCTCTGGTTAAGATCTATAGAGTGCACTTTGACTTTTGCTCAGACTTAAGATTTTTTATTTTATTAATACGAATGGCGAGCAAACGAGCAGGCGGGTCACCTGATGTTAAGTGATTACCGCCGCCCATGAACATTTGCAGTACCAGAGGAACCACCAATGCGTTGCCGGCCTTTCAGGAATTTGTTGGTCCGCCCCTTGAATAACAACGTTACCCGTTAACAACCCGTTAAAACGAGACATGTTTATGTGAGAGATACAGCTCTGTCAGAGTGCGCTCTATAGATCTGACCCTAAGAGGAGACCCGTGCTCTGTAGTGAGCCGGCGATGGGTTGTTCATGATGCTATGGCCCGTCGCCCCTCTGGTAATAACCTTAACCTTCCCCAACAAAGTGCAGCTCACATTATGAAATGATGGAATTGGATATAAACTGCAGTGTATATGCGGAAACGCCAGTTGGCAAGTAGAGCGTGACAGGAAAGCTACTCGCATACCACTCGACCGATGATCTCTGTCTAACTTGTATTGATGGTACTGATTCTGAGCACACCTAAACTTCAGAGTATCGCATCCTCTTCTTACTAATGTAATATGAAAGGGCCAGACACAGTTTGACAGTTTTAAATTTAATTTAGAGCTGGCAAACCTCGTGACTTCAGCTGGCAGTCGCAAAACTGTTGTTGTAATTTATAGCGTGCACTAAAATGTACAGTCTTTAAATGTAAAATTCATGTTCTATCCTTTTTTCATCATCATCATCAACCATTAGACGTCCACTGCTGGACATAGGTCTCTTGTAGGGACTTCAACACGCCACGGTCTTGCGCCGCCTAAATCCAGCAACACCATGGGACCCCAACGTCTATCGGTTGTACGAACTATGAGCCCTGCCCATTGCCATTTCAGCTTCGCAACCCGTTGAGCTATGTCGGTTACTCTAGTTCTCCGACGAATCTCCTCATTTCTGATTTGATCACGTAGAGAAACTCCAAGGATATAGCTCTCTCCATCGCCCGCTGAGTGACTCTGAGCTTTCTTATGAGGCCCATAGTTAACGACCATGTCTCGGATCCATATGTCATCAGTCATCACTGGCAACACGAACTGTTCGAAGACTTTGGTCTTCAAGCACTGAGGAATTTTGGACACGAAGGCTTTTCGAAGCTTCATAAACGCTACCCAACCGAGTTGGATTCGGCGGTTGACCTCTTTCTCGAAATTGGATCTATCCTTTTTTAGCAATATTAAAAAGAAAAAGATGCAAATATTCTAAATTTAGTTTAGAGAAAGACAATAGAATCGGTGCCAATAGGAGCAAATGAAACTCAAGATTCAAACTCAATTCATTTATTTAGATTGGGTATTATTGTATACAATTTCTGATGGTCAATTGCTGAAATTGCAATACAATGATGTAGTGATTATAATTAATTACGTAAACATAAAACTAAAGCCACTAAGGTTCCAAACGCGCCCATTTCTGAGAAGAGCCCACAACAAACACGCACGCAGACAGTGTTTTGTTTGACAGATATGTTTGGACTACTCCTCGGTGGTTTTGACAGATCAGATGTCGGACGGATCGGTTTTCGGACGTCCACTACGTCTGATAGTTGATTTAGTTTAGTTTACTATGTAATATGTATTAATTCGTCAGCCGCGTCCGATATTTGATTCAGACTTAATACAGGAAGATGGCTATCAAATGCTAACTGAGTAATTGCCATCGAATAAACAAATCACTTTTACAAACGATTACCTACACGCCAATTATGACCCCCCCCTATTTGAATCGAAACGCATTAGAAAGTGTTTCCAAAGTGGATCGGAATTCGGAATCCTGCATTGACTATGCGGAACCGTTGCATCCTGGCCGTGGCTTCCTAGTTCACCTGATGGTAAGTGATGATGCAGTCTAAGATAGAAGCGGACTAACTTGTATATGGCAGTTTCGGCCATACGCCTAGATCGGTTTCTACACGAAATCGTATCGAAACGATGAATCGCTTGGCGCACGGTTTTGCCGGTAAAGTGGTAACCTATAGCGACGACCGAAGCCTCCGACCAGACAAATGGCTGTCAAAAGCTAATTTGTCATTCTACATCATCGAAATCACTTTTAACATAACACTAGCTGATGCCTGCGACTTCATCCGCTTGGAATTAGGTTTTTAAAAATCCCATGGGAACTCTTTGATTTTCCGGAATAAAAAGTAACCTATGTCACTCTCCAGGTCTTTATCTATACTCATGCAAAAAATCACGTCAATCCGTTGCGTCGTGATTGAAGGACAAACCAACAAACAAACACACTTTCGCATTTATAATAAGGGTACTGATTTTACACGTTAATTTTGTATGATCGATTCAAATAGAGGGGCTATTTAAATCGAAACGCATTAGAAAGTGTTTCCAAAGTGGATCGGAATTCGGAATCCTGCATTGACTATGCGGCACGCGTTGCATCCTGGCCGTGGTTTCCTCGTTTTTGGCACCAATGTTATTTGGAACTGCTCGCGACGTCGTCGTCCGTGTAGCCAACACTTTCAAAATAGAGAGAGCCTCAATAGCTCAACGGGTAAAGGAGTGGACTGAAAACCGAAAGGTCGACGCGGACGGTTCAAACCCCGCCCGTTGCAATATTGTCGTACCTACTCCTAGCACAAGCTTGACGCTTAGTTGGAGAGGAAAGGGAGAATATTAGTCATTTAACATGGCTAATATTCTTTAATAAAAAAAAAAAAAAAAATCAAAGAGTTCCCACAAGATTTTCAAAAACCTAAATCCATACTTACGAAGTTGCGGGCATCAGCTACTATGTAATAATGTTTCAACCGAGTTTTGGCCGCGGCAGCCAATCTTCAAGCGATTGAATCGTAAATCGTGGTGACCCCACGGGATTTTTAAAGAAACATGCGTTTAAATGTTGTTACGAAATTTGGTACTGAGATAGCTTGCATCCCTGGGACGGCTACTACAGATACTTGTAGGCTAATTTTTGTCCTGTAAAATATAAAGTTCCCACGGGATTTTCAAAAACCTAAATCCACGCGGGCGAAGCCGTGGGCATCAGCTAGTAAAAAATAAAAATCTCAAATAATAACGAAAGACCTCCGAAATGAGGATACGGTATCTAGAGAGAGTTTATAAGCAGACAGTAAGTACCGGAAAAATGCTAGGAATAAAAATTGGAATTCTAATTTCATTGCCAATATTTGTAATTTCATTTTTATTGCAATCACGTACAAAACTTTCTGTCGTTAACTTTGTTGCTGTCGTGTCGCTACCGAGTCATTGTCGTGTCGTTGTCGTGTCGCTGTCGTGTCGTTGTCGTGTCGTTGTCTTATCGTCGCTATATCGTTGACTTGTCGTTGTCGTGTCGTTGCCGTGTTATTGCCATATCCTTGCCTTGTCGATGTCGTGTCGCTGCCGTGTCGATGTCGTGTCGCTGCCGTGTCGATGTCATGTCGCTATCATTTCGCTGTGGTGTCGTTGTCGTGTCACTGCCGTGTCATTGTCGTGTCGCTGCCGTGTCGTATAAAATAAAAATTGGCATAATAATTTTGTTTTTTTTAATTTGATTGCCAATATTTGTAATTTCATTTTCATTGCAATCACGTACAAAACTTTCTAATGTGATTAACTTATTTTCTCTACGATT
Organism: Maniola hyperantus; assembly: GCF_902806685.2. Taxonomy (NCBI): domain Eukaryota; kingdom Metazoa; phylum Arthropoda; class Insecta; order Lepidoptera; family Nymphalidae; genus Maniola; species Maniola hyperantus. Next base: position 2,502,880 of record NC_048562.1, read on the forward strand.
TTCTATAAAATAAAAATTATGAGCAATTCCGCAAATTGATTTTTACTACCAAGCCTATGAGAAAAGTTGAGTTATAACAGCAATCGCCGGTCATACCTACACGTAATCTCTCTATATAATATAAAAATGACTCACCAACTGTGCAACATGTGAAAGAAGAAGATGTCTGTGTGGACATCGCAAATCTCGAGAAGCCGGGGCGGTTCAGCTAGTCTCTATATATAAAAATGAATCGCTGAATGTGTTGCTGATCGCAAATCTCGAGAACAGGTGAACCGATTTCGCTAATTCTTTTTTCATAATATTCCTCGAAGTACGGGGATTGTTCTTATGGAGAGAAAATTTAAAAAAATCCTGAAAAATAATCGACTGTTAGGCGGTACGAAGTTCGCCGGGGCAGCTAGTAAATAATAATAGGTGGAAAACTTTATCCATTGTCGTGAGTTGTCGTTGTAGTGTCGTTGTCTTGTCGTTGCCATGTCGTTGCCTTGTCGTTGCTATATCGTTGCCTTGTCGTTGCCATGTCGTTGCCGTGTCGTTGTCTAATTGTCGCCCTGTCGTTGTCATATCGTTGCCTTGTCGTTGTTGCGTCGTTGTTGCGTCGTTGCTGTGTCGTTGTTTTGTCGTTGTCTTGTTGTTGCCTTAACGTTGCCGCGTCGTTACTGTGCTGTTGTCTTGTCGTTGTTGTATCGTTGCCTTGTCGTTGCCTTGTCGTTGCCTTGTCGTTGCCTTGTTGTTGCCTTGTCGTTGTCGTGTCAATGCCGCGTCGTTGTCTTGTAGTTGTCGTGTCGTTGTCTTGTCTTTGCCCAGTTGTTGCTATGTCATTGTATTTTCATAAGTAAGTATTTTGAAATAAAATTAATACATAGATAGATCCTTTTTTAAGGACCTTTCATCCCGTCTCGCGGAATCCACGGGGGACCGGAGGGCTGGCAGTTACCTCGGTCAGCATATTAGTTTGGCCATTCAACGAGGTAACGCTGCCAGCGTTCTGGGCACCCTGCCTCGTTGCGGTGGTTTAGATGATATTTTCGATTTGTAATTTTTATGTTCTAGAATAAGTTTGGTATTTTTGTTTTTTGTATTTTCATTTGCATTAAAAACTATATTATTTAAAGGTATTAAATTCGAAACTATACATAGATCGTTAGGTTTATTTCATTCGGTATCCAAAACAAAATTAAAATGGGTGGTTTCACTTTTTATTACATTTAAAGGTTTGAAACAACTTTCTCGGGAAAGTGTTGTTCGCTTTGGTCAATAAAATACTGTTTTAAAATTAACGACCAATACTTACGTTTTTTACTGTACTTTATACATGTTATTATAAAACCCTGATTAAATTGTTTGTGCTGTAATAAAAGTTATTTAATTTTCATACATTCTCCTTTTCTTATTGTAACACTAGCTTATGCTCGCGACTGTTTTCCTTCACCGTTAAATCAAGCTATATTTAATTAATTTAAAACGCACATGACTCCGAAAAGTGCGAGCCCGGGATCGAACCCCCGACCTGATTAGGAGGCGGGCGTCTTAACCACTTGGCCATCAAAGTTTTTTCATCAAATCAAATTACATATTTCTTTTCATTTCATTTCAGAAGCAAGAAAGCTCTTCGGCGGTTACAAAATCACTCCATCATACTGCAAAGCAAGTAGAGCTGCAAAATACAATAGAGGAAACACAATATGCATGTTCAATCACGAATGCGTGCAGCGCGGAGGCGAAGTAGTAGGCGCTTGTATGGATGGATTCCTCTTCGGAGCCTGCTGTCAACTGCCATCTGACTCCCAATCACACATACCGAAAGGCCCAGGAGTAATCATGACAAGTTACTTAGATTACCCTGATCCAGAGACAGAAACTGATGATTATGATGTTGATGGTGAACAGCTCAGTGCTTGGCATAACAGCTTCAAACCAGTCGTCACACCAGGTTATAGACCAACCCAAGCTCCTTCAGCAACCGTCAAAGCTGAACCAGATTTAAGTACAGAAAGCCAACATATAATAAACGAAGGTCTCACTCAAATCACCAATACTTTATTGAACACTCCACCAAAAGATAATACATTTATTTACGCTAAACCAGAAGGTGTATATAACCATGTGGTTGCAGAAACTATATTATTCCATGAAAACGGTTCAGAAGTTAACGATATAGCACGACCGTCAGATTTCAATATACAAATTTCGTCTATGCAAACTAAACCGACCGTTCCTCCCTCAACCACATCTGCATCATCTCCTTCTATTATAGTATCAACACATAGACCTATATATAAACCTGTATTCAAACCTAAACCTACAAAAGTAACAACTAAAAAGCCAACAACGGAAAGCTATATACCAGTTTCGACAGTCACAAAAGAAAAAATGCCTGAATTGACGTCTATAGATAGTATAATGCAAATGCTTAATGAAAGCACTCCAAGTATGAAAGACGAAGTAACTCCACCTTCAATGGATATAATGGAGACTAAATCATCACCAGGTCCATCTACAGTTACTCCTGTATCATATAGCAGTAGTTTCCCTAACTATTACCTCTCAACAGGACATTATGTCACCCTAAAACCTTCGACGTACCAAAGCACGCAATCAACAAAATATTCAACCAATAAAAAACCTTTGATAACTAAAAAACCATACGGGAGTACGACACCAAACAGTATAACTCAAGACTTAAGACCAGTGAAACCTTACTACTCATCTCCTAAGCCTAGTCAATCAACTAGTCAAGAAATCCAAGCTTTTAATAGATATCCGACTAATCCAGAAGATTTCGATGAGTCAGTTACAACATTCAGTTATGTGAGTTCGACTACAACCATAAAGCCAACTTCGACTAGAAGAAAACCACCTTCTACAAGCTATGTAACTGGATCCAAACCATTAAGACGACCAGTCACTCCTCCAAACGATTTCATATCAACTTATGATGCTAATTTAGACACATTTTCGAGCGTAACCCCAACCGTTATAGTATTAGGTGGGCTAAGTACTAAACCTGAAATATCAGAAGAAACTCAATTCGTCGAAATCTCTCAGGAGCCATTCAAGAAACCAGTCAGTCAAATTACAGTTAACAACCACATTGAATCTACAAACAACATTTTTGTCAACAAACCACCACAGAAAACAGAAAAACCAAAACCAGCGACAACGTATGCAAGACCCTCTTCTCCAACAGTAGTAATAACACCCAAACCTACTCCCACTACGCCTTACCCGAATAAAGTATTCACGAGACCTTTACCAGCATCAGAAACTATAAGTCCAATTTTCGATTCATACACAGATTATCCTTCGTCAACACTTAAACCTGAAATGCAAACTTCTTTTGACGATCTAATAAACTTCCCACCGGTAAGAAATCCTATGCTTAATGCTACAGGTTCTAACCCAAGCGTTTATAATACTAGCGTAGCTATAGACAACGAATTCGACATACTACAAGATGTAGACTTTACAACACCGACATGGCACGAAGATAGTAAACTAAACGAGAAAATGAATTTGTTTGTTAATAAAATTATCGGTAGTTTACAAGGAACCTTCCAAGAGTTACACGATATAGTTATTCTTGATAAAAAACCGAATGCGACTTTAACTAGATTGACTACAGCGAAACCCCCGAAAAAGACTCTGCCGACTAGAAAACCTTTGACGACTACGAAAAAACCGATTAGACTTACTTCGAGAAAACCTCCTCCGAAGACAACAAAGAAACCTGTCAAACTGTCTACTTCTGCTAGAAAACCGACTACAACAACCCCCATCCCTACAACTACTCCGACTACGACTACTACTACAAAAAAACCGGTAAGTTACACTTTCACTTTATTTATTAATTAACTTAGATATTACTATAGTCTGATTTTTAATTCCGTGGTATTCTGATGTTTCTTAATGTTACCAGAGATAAAACAGTTCCCACAAAGACGAAAACTTTAAATATTGTACATAGGTAAATTTAAGTACATAAATAAATTGCCGCATGTATATATTCTGCCGTCCTAAAGCTAAAGTGTCGTTAACTACCACAACCAAGTTTCGAGATATGATCAAAAAAGCGCGAATTTATGAAGAAATGATGCCATTTGATAACTAATAACCGTATACAAAACTTGAAACTATGAAAATGTAGTGCAAATAGAGCACTTTTGAATAGCTGTATTTTTAAGTTTCTAGAATAAATAATAATTAAAGCAGGACAGTTTTGGCTTTTTAGTCTAGCATTTTTTCTAACAACGTCTTGTATTTACATAACTTAAATGTCGTTAGATTACCCTTTAAGACGTTTAAGGCTTGGATTGCATTTACTTTTTTCATCGTTTTACGAAACTTAAAAAAATTGTATAATTACTAAAGTAAAATGACTCTAAAAGACTTTAACGACATTGTAGGTTAGGTTATAATCCTTAAAACTATCAATAACATAACACTTAAAATGCGGCTTTTGTAATTTAAATACATTTTAGTCTAGTAGAATAGAAATGATTTGTATACAGTAGCGTTTTTTGGGGAGAATTGCTAAACTAAAATGTGGTTTATTGCAAATGATGGAACCGTAGCGACGTTTTAGGTTAGCATTGTTTATAAAAATTTGAGGTTTTCCAATGAAAGTAACGGTAACTACAACAATTGAAAGAGGAACAGTCCGAAAGTAGTTTCTTATTTTGTTAAAACTTATAGTATTAGTGCTAGAAATCTGTAATTTGGCATGGGTATAAATATTAATCACGCCGACAAAGTGGTGAAATAAAATTGTGATAAATAAAGTGGGGGTGAATTTTTTTTTCTCGTCTACCCCATAGTGTGAGATATCGTTGAATAGGTCTTTTAAAAATACTGTGGGTGTGGGAACATCATTTTTCAATTTCTAGATCCGTTGTAAAATATGATGTTTTAATTAAAGTGCTAATTTTTATTAGAGTCAAGTGTCTATCCCCTTTATCAGCAATATGGTTGTATAAAGGAACGTGAAAAAATTCACAGCAGTAGTATATAATATAATCAATTTTAAAGGAAACTATCATGGCTAAGTAGGGTTCACAGGTTAAGGAGTTGTATCTGTTTTCCGAGGTTAATTATTGTACGTAGATATTACGAGTAGCATATTAATGTATATTATAGTTTTATTGTATCTATTGTATTTGTGATTGATCGTAATCCTAATAATATTTTTTCCAACTTCCCTTGTGAAGCTGGATTTTATGACTCTCCCTTCAGTTACCATCGTCCTTTGTGGGCCCGTTTGCAGAAGTGAACCGTGAAAAACCATGGATTCCAAAATATCCTCCGTATTCATAAATAAAATAAAAGCACTATCTTAGGTCAGCTGTAATAATTGTGACATTACAAAATCCATAAAATCATACAATTTTCCTTAATTCTTCATAGCAAGTCCTCTTAGTCCGTTATGTCCTCTTGTTTTCTTCCCACTACGCTATCATTCCAGAGTACAGTGAGAGGTTTGAACTCATTGGTTATTTTGCCTATTGGTGCAAACGTTTGATTGAATGCCACAAGGCGTTTACAGAAAGCTCTCGCAGGCGCACTAGTCAAAGTTAGAAGCTTTTGAAATGTGGGTATACAGAAGAATGTTGAGAATCTCTTGGGTACAGTGTATCAAAAATGCAACAGTACTACAGAGGCTAAGTGAAGATGTTGAAATCCTGAAGACCATAAAAGTGCGGAAGTTGGAGTATTTCAGCCACATTATGAGAAATAGCAAATACGACTGCCTTCAGCTCATTATTCAGGGGAAAACCGCCGGCAGTCTTACCACCAGGCCGTAGAAGAACATCGTGGCTAAAGAATTTACGCCAATGGTACGGGAAGAGTACCCGATCTCTTTTCCGAGCCTGCTGCTCGGAAAAGAGATCGGGTGCAATCCTTGGTGTGTCCAAGGTGCAGATAGCTCTAATGATTGCCAACCTCCGACAGGAGACGGCATTGCAAGAAGAAGAAAGTCACAACCTCGCGAGATGCGGGAATAGTTAGAGACATTAAAGTTATATATTGCGGGATAGAGTTATTTTAGGATAGGAAACAATATTTTTTTGCAAAATATCACTAAACTGTAACGCGTTTATGTGTCATTAAAGACATTTTAGTCTAGCATTTTCGTTAAAAGACATTTAAGTTATGGAATAGTGCACCATAATTTTGGAGAAAAACTTAATTTAAAAATAAGTATAGTGACTTTAAAGACATTTTAGTTAAGGAATTTAAGAAAAAAACCTGCTTTGAGACATTTTAGACTGGCAAATGTCAGTTAAATGCGTTTAAGTGTTGTTATCATATGAACAGGTAGTTATTTAACGACGTTCTTCATATTGCTATTTCAAAAACTACAGCAGCTAGGAAAATACCGGTTAGATCGGTCGATAGAAAAAAAAATTCTAAGTAAGATAGCGTTAAAAAGTCAAATTTGGCCAAATGTTGGTTAACGACGTTTTAGCTTGAGGACGGCAGTATTGTGATCATCACTTGAGAACAAATCAACCGATTTGGCCGATTTTTTGTTGTTTTCGTAAAGAACAAGGTTTTTGAGAAAGAATTCCTTTAAAAATCCTGAATCATAATCTAAGCGTGCACTTTTAGGCACATCAAGATGATTTAAATTAAAAGAAACTAAAAATAAACTTAGAAATGTTCAACATATTATACCTAAGTCAAGATTACATCCTCAAATCAACCGATCCCATATTGAATCCACTTTCCACTATTAAAGATTGCACCCTATTTTAGTGGGAAGTTATCTCTTAGGGCTTTTTATATTGATAGCGATTTAATGTAGTTTGGGGTAAAATCGAACTTCAGGTGGGGTGGTCACACTGTTTTTCATACATGATAAAAATAACTCCCCTGATGTATAAAAATGTCAACGTCAGAATTCCACCGAATTAAAAATCAGAGTATAGTGTTACTTTTATTTTAACAGATAGCTAAAAATTGCTTATTTTAAAATTTCATGCATTTCTATATTATCTTTATTTATTTATTTTTCTAGATTTATTTAATTTGCCATCCCATAATATTTGTTACTAAAAAGCTATAATTTTATCGTCATCTAACAGCTTTAAAAAATTAAATTTTAACAAAATAGATGTTTTTTTTTAAAATAAAAACGCAAAATGTATTGGACTTTAAAAACTCTGATAACTCTTTGCCAAATAGTTTGCCAGGCATGGTCCTTGGCCTGTGATTGATTTCTTTCCAGATCACGACTACAAAAAAAGTCAAGCCTACAAGGAAAGTGATTACAACTACTATCACGACTACAATATCAGAACTAGCTGATGAAGTTACAACTGAAGCACCGGATGGATATTCTGAACCTATTGATTATAATGATAAAAACTGTAAGTAAATTATTAACGAATCTTAGTTAAAAAAAATTAAAAACACGACTGTCCCCTGCTATAAAATTAGCCAAAAAGTGGTATTCACATTTGAAAATGGCACCATAGTACAACCGCCATATTGATTTTTTTTTTCAAAAAATTTTGGCCAGTCTCACTCGGGATAATGTAAGGATTGTAACAATATCCTATAAGTTAGTGATTTTATGTGGTTAAACTACGAAATAAGCTTAAAATCATTAACCACCATTAAAAGAACCACCTCCTTTTTGGAAGTCGGTTAAAAACTGCCATACCCCTTCCAGCTTAGCGCCCTTCTATCTTAGACTGCATCATCACTTGCCACCAGGTGAGATTGCAGTAAGGGCTAACTTGTATCCACTTGTATCTAAATGAAAAAAAAAAAATGTTTTTGGCAATAAATTTTCTTTTTACCATGATTACGAAATCCTAGTTTATACGTGTTCTAACTATGACTAGATCTTTCTGATATTTCAGTATGCGGCGTCCGTCCTCTGGTCAAGTCGGGGCGTATAGTGGGAGGCAAGAACGCCAGGTTCGGGGAGTGGCCCTGGCAGGTCCTGGTGAGGGAGTCCACGTGGCTTGGTCTGTTCACCAAGAACAAGTGCGGTGGGGTCCTGATCACCAGCAAATATGTGACTACTGCAGCTCATTGTCAACCTGGGTAAGGCTTTCTTTTTATTTAAGAATCATTATCACCTAGTGGGAGGTCTTCTAACGCTGTGCCTTCCAGTGTGAGGTCGTCATTCATGTGTCCTAACCATAGCCACTTCAGCTTCGCAACCCATTGAGTTATATCACGTAGAGAGATTCCAAGGAGTAATAGGCTGGCATGGTATGGGCATATATTGCGGAGGGAAGAAAGCCATGTCACTAGATGAATGTTAAATATGCATGTGGAAGGAAAAAAAGGAGAGGACGATCAAAGAATAGGTGGATGGATTGCGTGAAAGAGAATATGCGTGTAAAAGGGGTGGATAATACGTTGACGGATGACAGAAGTGAGTGGAAGAAGAAGACATTATGCCGACCCCACGTAGCGTGGGATAAGGTAAGGAAGAAGAAGAGAGATTCCAAGTATAGCTCTCTCCATCGTCGCCCGCTGAGTAGCTTTCTTACCAGGCCAATAGTTATCGACCATATTGTCTCGAATCCTTATGTCATCACTGGCAACACACACTGTCAATCACGCACTAAGCAATTTTGAACGAGAAGACATCTCAAAGAAAATCATCAACTTTACCCAATTTTTTTTTTTTTTTACCCAAAAGAATATTAGAAATTTTAAATGACTAATATTCCCCTTTCCTCTCCAATTAAGCGTCAAGCTTGCGCTAGGAGTAGGTAGGACAAAAGTGCAACGGGCGGCATTTGAACCGTCGACCTTTCGGTTTTCAGTCCACTCCTATACCGGTTGAGCTAGTGAGGCTCTAGAAATAAAGAAGTATCGCTTTATAATAATGAAGAAAACAATATTTTCAGGTTCCTAGCATCACTAGTAGCAGTATTCGGAGAGAACGACATATCCAGCGACGTGGAACCACGGAGACCTGTGTCCAAGAACGTGAGAAGAGTGATCGTGCACAGACAGTATGATGCTGCGACCTTCGAGAATGATCTAGCGCTGCTTGAACTGGATACGCCTGTACAATTTGATGCGCATATCGGTAAGAACATAAGAACACTTTTTTGTTCTTGCGGAATGCAGTCCACTGGTAAGACAGTAAGAAGATCGTAGCCAAACAAATCCATATTTGTTTTTACCAGTCAGGAGTATGATCTCGCTTTGCTGGAATTGTACACACCTGTGCAATTTGATGCGCATATTGGTAAGACAGTAAGAAAAGTGTAGCCAGACAAATGCACATTTGCTTTTGCCAGTCACGACCACATCGAAAATTTACATAATGTTCAGAAGAAGAAGTCTATAAAATATTGTGCGAAAGATGCGCAAACACAAGTGCACTCTATTCATTGAACTGAGATCTTGGGGCCATAGAGTCTTAGTGCTAAAAAAATTACGAGACATTTCACCGCGATTAATAGTCTCATCTGGTGACAGAAGGGCTGGTTCATTTTTTGCGCAACGGATCAGCCTAGCTGTCCAGTGGGGAAATGCTGCCAGTATTCTTGGCACTATTCCACGTGGACACCTAATCAGAAATTTCTTAATCTTTCTTCCAGTGCCCATCTGCATGCCGCCCGACGAATCTGACTTCACAGGGCGGTTCGCGACAGTCACAGGATGGGGCCGACTGAAATATGGAGGAGGGGTACCATCTGTACTTCAGGAGGTTCAAGTAAGTCATCATTTGCTCCATTTGTCAGCGTATGTATGTATGTACTTTATTGCACCACAGAAGCACAAATGACAGGTTACAAAAAGAAATCTTAATAAGTAGGTACAAAAAGGCTATCGCTAAATAGCGATCTCTTCCAGACAAACTTAACGCTTAACGGGAAAAAACGAACAAATGGACAATGGGAGGTGGTGTAAAATAAACCTAAATACCAATAGCTAAATAAACTAAACCATATAATAAGAATATAAAATACATATTGTTAATACACTAATACATAGAAATAAAGTATAATAGACATACATAAGACTACATAGATACATATACACATATAGATTTAAATAATAAACTATGCCGTTACTGATGATAGCAAAGAGATAGGTAATGATCTTTGACGTCAATTTTAAATTTGTTAAGGGATTCAGCACGATGGATTTGCGAGGGAAGCTCGTTCCATAAACAGATAGCAGTGACCGTGAAGGAATTCCTAAAGTATTTTGTCCGATGTGTAGGTGGCGCTAGAATGAGTTTTCCCGCTGATCGTAAAACTCTAACAGCGTCCTTGCTGGCGAAGACGAGGTCCCCAATTTCTAACGTCACCCGGACGTGGACTCACGCCTCGGCCTCGGGGGCGTACGGACTAACCTATAGTCAAACAAATCCAACGTCATTCTACGCCGGAGGCGCCTTTAGGAGGACGTTGCCTCCAGACCTCAAATTATTTCAGCGAGCCCTAGGGCTCACCCTCAGACGAAGCTTCGCACTCGCCAACCTTGAAAAAAAATGTCGTTTATGGATTGTGACGTCATTATTCACCTTCCATACAGCGTGACGTTCATGTTAAAAATAAATAAAACTCATGATTTTTTTTTAAATTATTCTCTTTAATAATGAATTCTAGTCCCATAAACTACCGCTATAAAAAATACACGTCCAAGACCAGATAAGACAAGATTGCTTAAATGCATATTATAACTCCGAAAAGTTAGAGGTGCAAGCTTCCGAATAGGAAGAAGAGGGACATCTTAACCACGATTCTATCACGGATCTTCTATTAGTACTGTTTATTGATTTCAGGTCCCAGTGATAGAAAACAGCGCTTGCCAGGAGATGTTCCACACTGCAGGCCACGCGAAGAAGATCCTCAATTCCTTCATCTGTGCTGGCTACGCAAACGGGCAGAAGGATTCATGTGAAGTGAGTGTATGACCAACCTTCCCCTTTCCCTTCCACTTTCCCTTCCTTAACAATCTGTCACTGTCATGACAACAGCGCTTGCCAGGAGATGTTCCACACTGCAGGCCATGCGAAGAAGATCCTCAATTCCTTCATCTGTGCTGGCTACGCGAACGGGCAGAAGGACTCAAGTGAAGTGAGTATATGACCAACCTTCCCCTATCCCTTCCACTTTCCCTTCCTTAACAATCTGTTACTGTCATGAAAACAGCGCTTGCCAGGAGATGTTCCACACTGCAGGCCACGCGAAGAAGATCCTCAATTCCTTCATCTGCGCTGGCTACGCAAACGGGCAGAAGGATTCATGTGAAGTGAGTGTATGACCAACCTTCCCCTTTCCCTTCCACTGTCCCTTCCCTAACAAGCTGTTACTGACATGACAAAATACGCGGAATCTTACGTCCCGCAAATTGCTGATGCGCGTGGCCGCCATTTAGTGACGTCAGCACTAGACTGAAGTGGCGAGCAACCAGTACCGTTGACAAAACTGTCGGTAGAGTACGCGTATCGTGTTTTGAATAATTGCAAATTCACACATTTTGTTTCAAAGCTCAGAGTCACTCAGCGGGCGATGGAGAGAGCTATGCTTGGAGATTCTCTACGTGATCGAATCACAAATGAGGAGATCCGTAGGAGAACTAGAGTAACCGACATAGCTCAACGGGTTGCGAAGCTGAAGTGGCAATGGGCAGGGCACAGTTCGTAAAACCGATAGACGTTGGGGTCCCAAGGTGCTGGAATGGCGACCTCGCACTGGAAGACGCAGTGTTGGAAGACCCCCCACTAGGTGGACGGACGACATCAGACGAGTCACAGGGAGCCGCTGGATACAGGCGGCGCAAGAGCGTGGCGTGTGGAAGTCCCTACAAGAGACCTATGTCCAGCAGTGGACGTCTATCAGTTGATGATGATGATGATGATGAAAAAATTTCAGGGCGACAGCGGTGGACCTCTAGTTCTCCAACGTGATGACGGCAGATGGCAGCTGGTCGGTACCGTATCACATGGTATCAAATGTGCAGCTCCTTACCTACCAGGCGTTTACATGAGGACCACGTTCTACAAACCTTGGCTGAAATCTATTACTGGCGTTCACTGAGTTTCATTTAGTTTCATGAAGATTCATTGAGTTTCACAAGATTCTTGTGATCGAAAATTTACTACTACTTTTTGTGAATGATGTTAAACAAAATGTTGTCATGAAATTCTTGATGATGTGGACGCGACGCCCCGCATACCCGCACAGCCCCCGCATGTGGATGTGCGGGGCGTCCCCCTCCTCATACCCCTATTGCCAACTCGACCTGTCGCGTACTGTACATAGAGCATTATTCAATCAAATTATACATGGTATAATTATTATGGTAGAGAATATTATACGATATTGCAAAAATCCTCTACCAATCATGCATATACATACGGTAACTAGACTACTTACTGCAAAATCTATTATTACATATTCTGTTCACTAAGTTTCATTTAGTTTTCATGAAGATTCATTAAGTTTCACAAGATTCTTCGTTCAAGAAGAGTTATAAACATTTTCAAATAAAACCTTTTTTGATTTTTTTTTTCAACTTTCCATTTTCAGTTCCACAAAGTTTTATAAGAAGAATCTGATAAATATTCAATTAGTTTTATGAAATTTTTGGAAGAATTGGTTTTATAATTTTTTCCAAAAGGTTGAGTTTCATAAATATTCACGATTCGAATAATATGATAAAAAGTGTTCCTCAAAATAAATTCTTGAATTTCACTTTTCTTCTTCTTATTGTAATTTAATTCCTGTAATTTAATGTAATTTATTTTTTTTCAATATGTTGACCTATTTATTGCTGAGTTATTAAATTAATATTAAGTTCCATCGGTATCCCACCATCACATTAAATTATTATAAATATATATTTGTGTAATAATATGGGAAAGATAATATATTTTGTAAAAATTGCAAATTATTTTGAAAAATTTAATCAATCAAAGAGAAATAAATGTAAGTTTAAAAATATATTACGATTGCTGGCTAAGCAACAAAAATAAAAATAAAATATACTTAGATAAATTGATAGTGCTAAAGTCGAATCTTTTACATAAAAGATCTGTAGACATCCGAAAATATATACTTAATGATGTAACACTAAATATTAATTTAGAATCATGAGTAGCTAATTTTATAAATATTGTAAATTATTATTATAAATAGTGTACATTGGAATGCATTTATTTATTAAAAGTATTAAAATACAAGTAAAACAATGGTACTGATTCTGAGCACAACCAAATTTTAGAGTATTCGCATCCTTTCTTTTTAATGTAATATGAAAAGGACAGACGCATTTTGACAGTTTTAAATTTAATTTTTAGATGATAAACCCGTGATTTTAGCGCACAGTCACGAGCCTACTGTTTAAATTTGTAGCGTGCACTAAAATTTTATTTAGAGTCTTTAAATGTAAAGTTCATGTTCCGTTTCTTTTTAGCATTGTTAAAAAGAAATGGATGCAGATACTCTAAATTTAGTTTAGAGAAAGACAACGGAATCGGTGCCATTATATCTCTTAGTTAGGTTTAAGTTGTTAATTATTTATATTTGTTCCAGTTTAGGTTAGTTGTATGAAAATAATTAATATTTAGGTATTTTGGGAATTAAATAAGTTTCCAACAAAATTTTGATGAGTTATACCTACATTAGAAAAATTTGCTCAACTACCTACTCCATCTTACCAGCATAATTTATTGCATAGATAATACTAATAAGTAAGATAATACTATATTTTGCAATTTTATATTACTATAATAATAATTAATAAGAACGTGAAAAGCTCAATGTGTATGTAGGAAATGTTATTGTAAAAATAAATGACTGTTATGCATTTAATAAATATTTTAAAAAGTTATATTTTGTTTAATTTTCGTGGTAAACAGTGATTTATGTTCAGTTTTTTTTTTTTTTAATTTTCCACACAAACAGAAAAAACACAATATTGGTTTCTTCGTGCTCGTAAGCGCTTGGCGGCTTGTCTGAGCACTGCACAAAATATTAAATTAAACACAAAATATTTTGTAATAATGCTTAGTCAATTCAATTATAGGTCAAAAAATTAAAATCAACTTTTGCACCAACAAACATTTTTATTTTTTTACATTTCACAATAGGAGTTTTTTTTGCGTAATATACCAATAAAGTTTTTTTATGTTATTACATAAAATATGTAATCTGTCGTATATTTACGACAGATTACATTTTTAAATATCATAAACTGATTATATGTAACGTAATTATAATAATTGTATAATTTTATAATAATAAAATATTGATTCTCTACTTAAATTTTGCAATTATAATATAGGTAATTATTTTTCAAGCAATATTATACAATATTAAAAAGTTTATTGATGGGCACAGCAGTATCTAAATTACATTAAATATGAATAATTTTGTAACATTTTTATTATTACAACATAACGCCTACATTTAAATTTTTATCTACAAGCTTATTAATATAATACTAATAATTATAGTTTACAGCGAAAAATTAAGTACGTACGTGATATTACTAATTTAAGGTCCATTAGAAAGCACTTAAATTAAAAGTTATTATGCGTACAAAATTACTGCTCACGCGCCATTTTAATTTTATGTGTCAATTGTCATGTCAAAAGTACGATTTTAGTCCTTATTTTAAAATGGGAACCGTAATTTTGACGTGACAGTTGACCCATAGAGTTAAAATGGCGCGTGAGTAGTCATTTTGTATGGACTATACTTTGGTTCATTATTTATTTCTGTCTCATCAGAAAGGGGATTTTTAATTTTGATGTTTTTTTCATCTAATTGGTGTTTTTATTAAAATAACAAAAAAATAAAAATGTACACTGCTGTCAATAGAATATTTAAACTTAACAAAACTTAACGTTGTGCTTTAATCTTATAAACAAATTAATGAGAACTTAAGAAATAAGTTTTTTGTTATTTTTGTATCAATTTTATTTTTACATAATATTATATTGTAATAATTAATATTTAAAAATACTTCAATAAATCACTACCTAACTAACGAAAGAATAGGTCCTGCCTAAAATTAACGCTTGGGTTTTGAAATTCTACAAGTAGGTACCTTGCTAAGTATATTGTAACACAACTATATTTGAATTGAATATTTTTTGATTACACATTATCATTTCTAATTCAAAATGCATCACTAATTAAAGATATGATTATTCATTTTAAATTTCAAAATGCATATTTTTACCTACGCCTAATTTATTTTCAATATTTATTTGTTAATCCTGCCTTTATAATGAAAGCATTTTTTGCATATTGCATCCGCCCTGTCTTTAATAGATTGGGTCGTTACTGCTTTTTCAGATTCGGTTTTAACATCTTCCGTATCAAAAGGGCCTTCACTGAATTGCTGTATTAATTTCTTGATATAACTACCAGGGCCTTTAATTGTAATCTTGGAATCATCTTCGACTTTATCAATCATATCACCTACATTATTGCGATCATCTACGATTCCACCTTGAAAACTATCGAACGCTTGTGATATTTTATCACCAATATTCAATTTTCCTTCCACAGCGTTGAAATGTACTTGATCATCGAATTTCTTAGAACCCGTTGGTGTTATAGTTATTTCATTGTTTCTCATGTCTATAGATATAGTTGCGTCATCTAGTTTCAAATCTGAGAGGGATACGTCGAAAGATTTCGATCTGTATTGTCTTGATGGTGTAGAAGGAATATGCAATTGGCTCAAATCTGAGTTTTCTTGTTTTATTATTGTACTGGATGTCACTGGGGAAGACGTTATTGATGAACGATCGCCCGGGCTAGATCCTGTAAGTACAATAATGCCAAATTTATAGCTGAGAAAATTTTATATTTCATATTATATTTTATTTTATATTTTATATTGCAATATTGCAACTATCACAAAAAGTATCAATATATTACAAGAACATAAAATTAAAGCCATGCGATTTTCCTTAATATGCTGTAAGCTGAAATTCCCACCACCTTTGACAAAATTTAATTACCTCAATGATTTGCTCCGATAGGCTCACTTTTCGGTCCTAAAATAAACCAATAAATTAAACTAAACAACTCAAAGGTGTTCACTATGACTAATTCTATAGAACTTATCAAATAAACAATCATGGGAGCAAGTAATAATAATGGCGAAAGTAAAAGAGAATGGTGAAGCAATTTTGATTGTATCGACCAGGGATTAAAATTAATAGATATAACAAAGCTTAGGCAGTGGTCCGACCGCCGACGATGAACGAGAAACGAGTAGAACTTAAATGAGTTGGCGAGCGGGAAGCGAGTGTGTAGTTTCGATAGTTTTGTCGCCGGGCTATAAGCGACTGTGCAAGTGCGACGAGCGATTGCTCGCGCCATTCGCCCGCGGTCGCTCAGTCCTGTGCAAACCTGCCCGCGCGTTACACGTGTTCAAGCGAGCGAGTTTATTTTTGAAAGCTCGTCGCTCAGCGACAAAACTAGTAAAGCGAGTCGTCGCCGGCAGTGTGAACAGTCAGAGAGCAACTTTTGATATATGCATCTCTTTCGTTTATACGGAATGTACATTTATTGTGCGTTTCTTGAGAGAGAAAATCTACGATAGTTTGTCGTTTTCTCGGTGGTCCGACCATTGCCTTAAAGGCTAAATGCGAAGAGTTGAAAACACCGATATAATTTCAAAATTGCCTCAGACCTTTTAGTTTTAAAAATGTCCATTTACCATTAGAAGCTTCTTCCTTTTCTTCCTCAGAACACTGAGGAAGGGACTGTTCCACCATCAAGCCCTGCACCATATCCATGTAGGAGTCTAGGGAAAACTTCTTACCGCACGTGCGTATGCCTCGGATGCGTCTACGCATCTCTACGAAAGATTTAGTAAAGCCAATGACATGGTACTGATTCTGAGAACAACCTAATTTTAGAGTATTCGCATCCTCCTCCAAGAAGAGAGAGGGAAGCAGTATTACCTATCATTACTATAGAGTATTTTTTTTTATTTTTTTTTTTTTATTATAAAGGCACACAAAACAGGTTTCAGCTATAAATGGACCAAATAAAAATAAAAAACAATAGATAAAATCTAAGCGGTAACCCCTAATATGTGTACACAACAATGTTTGAATAAGTATATGCACTAACTAACTGATATGATACAATTTATAAAAACACAGAAAAAAGAAATACAAGAAAATTAACTATGAAAAATATACTTAAAGTGGAGAAGATGCAAAATGTTGATAAATATGTTTTTTAAATGTGTTCAAATTATTATTAAAAATGTCAATATTATGGTTAGCTGTGAAAAGATCATTGTACAGGCGACACATACGGACAACGGGATTGTAAAAGGAAGTATTGTTCTTATATACACTAAGGGCAAAAGGTCTAGGGTTTCTAAATCGGACATTATAATTAATATTAATCAACGACAGCAATACGGGAGAATCTATTTTGGAGTGAATAATCCTATGTAGAGATATTAAATGATAATACTTCCGGCGAAATTCTAAAGTTTGTAACCCAAAGTGTTTCAGTCTGTCGTGGTAAGGTGTGCGCCTATGGTCGAAATGATGCCGATAAGATAAAATGCGAATAAATTTCTTTTGTACGCTTTCTAAGCGATGACAATGAACTGCATAGTACGGAGACCATATTACAGAATTATATTCCATTATACTTCGAACCATGGCTTGATAAAGATGTATCGAACTAGAAGGCTTTTTAAAATTCCTCGTCGATCTTAAGATAAATCCTACCAATTTGTTACATTTGGCAATTATGTATTCGTAATGATCTCTAAACGTCAATTTGTCATCAAATATGACACCAAGATCCTTAGCCGATGTCTTTCTTGTGAGAGTTTGACCTTTCAAAGAGTAATTAAATTCAATCTTCTTAGATTTTCTTTGAGTAAAGCTGACCACAAAACATTTATCAATATTAAGACTCATATGATTATCGGTGCACCAGTCAGCAACAGCGTTCAAATCGTCTTGAAGACAAAGAGCATCATTTATATTGTCAATAGATTTGAAAATTTTGAGGTCATCGGCATAAAACAAACTCTCACAATGTAATTTGTCTACAAGATCATTGACGAATAGGTTAAAGAAGAGTGGACCTAAAAGAGAGCCCTGCGGGACACCCGAGGTGCTAATGGTTGGACGATACATGTCCTTTAATGGCTACTAATTGTGATCTCTTAAGTAAGTAAGATTGTACCCATCGTAAGAGGTTGCCACAAATACCATAAGCACCAAGTTTATGACAAAGAATTATATGATTGACCTTATCAAATGCCTTGGAGAAATCGGTATAAATTGAGTCTGTTTGACCTTGCCTGGCAAATGACCTGCAAATAAATTTTTTGTACTCTAACAAATTAGTCGTAGTAGAACGATTTTTAACGAAGCCGTGTTGTTTGGGTGTTATGATAGGGAAAACGCTTGTAATGGTAAATACTGTCGTATACAACCGACTCTAAAATCTTTGAAAAACAGGATAATATACTAATAGGACGATAGTTTTCACATCGCGACCGGTCTCCGGACATAAAGATAGGTATAATGTAAGCTGTTTTCCACAATTTAGGGAAAACACCTGATTGAAGCGATACATTATAGATGATGCTTAATGGGACAGAAAGTTCACTGGCACAGGTTTTGATTATGCTTATAATTATTTATAATATTTTTATTGTATATAAGTTTTTTGTTTAGGTATTTGTTATGAGATATTTATGTAGTTTATTAGATACCATAGACATAATATATATCTTTTTGTAACCAAGAATTCTTGTATTCATTTTATAATTATTTTAGTACCGTAAGACCTATACCACTTTTTAATACGCCTTACTCACAACCTTGAATGGGAAGCTGGAAGTAATTTCGGTTCAAAGATAAGCATTTCCAATATAATTTAATTTATTAGTAGGACTATGTAACTACAATTTTGGTACATGAAAAAAAAAATTATAAAAAGGATGGCATTAGATTTAGATCTGTCATTTTAGTTTAGTTTAGTGATTGTGTACAGTAAAGTTAGCCGCAATAAATGAGTTGATGATTAGAAGGAAAAACGTAAGCTAAATAATTGAGTATGTGCTCAAAAAGATATAAAGCTTGAAATTATTTTAACCGGCAATGGTAGGTTCAAAATACTTTCAAAAACATAATACAAGAACAAATAAAAACAATAGAAGAAAGTTTTAGCAACAGTAGGAGTGCTTTGAATTTAATTTCGTTTGTAACTTAACCATTGCCAGTTACAATATTCTTAATTTTAATTTTTTACATAATTATTTATGTTTTACATAATTAATTATAACTGCTACCACTTTATAAGCATTTGTATAAATGATGTTAATTAAATTTATGACAAAATCCCTTTCCATAAAAGGAAAATGGTTTTAAAACAACATCAAATGCCAAGAAAAGACTTTATAATATAATAACATAAATCCATATCCATACTTTTTATCCCGGAAAATTAAAGAGGGGAAAATTCCTACGGGTTTTAAAAAACCTAAATCCCACGCGAACGAAGTCGCGGGTGTCATCTAGTAAATAAATAAAGCATTTAGTTCTGAATTCACATGACTTGCATTTGTCCCAACGCACAAGACTGCAAATACTAATTTATACATGGCATAATCTTGTACCTATATCAAATATTTGAAAAGAGCAACCGCCGAGTTTCTTGCTGGTTCTTCTCGGTAGGAAAGGCATTTCGAACCAGTGGTAGATGCATCCGACTATTCGAAAGTACTTGTAAAAGTTTATTCGAATATTATTTAACCAACAACAACATGCTAAATATTGTAGTGTGTCTTACCAGGACTATCCTTCGGCTCCATCTTTAGCTGAGCAAACGTCTGAGCACACGATGAGAGCACTTGCTCATAATCGCAGATGGCTACATGAGTCCCATTGACGATCTTAGGACTCATAGGACTGTTGGCTAAAAGAAGACTCGTGCCGAATGTTGCGTTCAGTTCGCGGGTTTCTGCAAAAACCATACTAATATTACAAAACATGTGTATTCGCTTCATCTTTGGCCTACGGAAATATGATCATGTATCAGAGTTCCGTGCTAAACTAATCTATCAAGGCGTGCTTTCGTGATTCCTTTCGTCAAAGGTTTTTTTTTTATTTTTTTTTTTTTATTCAGATACAAGTTAGCCCTTGACTGCAATCTCACCTGGTGGTAAGTGATGATGCAGTATAAGATGATAGCGGGTTAACCTGGAAGGGGTATGGCAGTTTTTATTAAACCCATACCCCTTTGGTTTCTACACGGCATCGTACCGGAACGCTAAATCGCTTGGCGGCACGGCTTTGCAGGTAGGGTGGTAACTAGCCACGGCCGAAGCCTCCCACCAGACCAGACCAGAAATTTAGAAATTATAAAATTCCAAACCCCTGCCAGGAATCGAACCCGGGACCTCCCCTATTAAGACCACAGCGCTCACCACTGCGCCAGGGAGGTCGTCAAAGTAAAAGTCGAGGTTGCCTGGAAGAGATCGCTTTAGCGATAAGGCCGCCTTTGCATGCTACAGCTATTAGATCAAGATCCTTGTATGTTTTTTCAATGTTTACTTTGTGTTGTGTGCAATAAAGTGTAAATAAATAAAATAAAAATAATATTATAAATGCGAAAGTGTGTCTGTCTGTCTGTCTGTCTACTAGCGTTTAAACTACCGTGAGTGATTTCCATTATAAATAATATCTGTCCCGGCTTTACTCACATGTTTAGTGCCAGGGGGAGACAGCTGCCGATCGTCTCCCCCCCCCCCCCCCAGCCACCCTCACAACGGGCTCTACGAAGTACAAGCAGCGGCACGCGCGGCCCGCAGTCACAACCGCGGCGCGTGCGCTAACAGACTTCCTTGAAAAAGGACCCCGGATGGGAACGAAACTAGTCGGGCTAGCCGGGACAGATATTATTTATAATGGATCATACCTTTTAATGAGATCCTTGGTTTCTTTGGCATAACAATGTTTCCGTTTTCAGATCCGAATGTATCCACTAATATTTCGGATGCTACTTTCTTGATTTCACTCCAGTCATCTATAAACAAAGATTAAACATCATTAATGGATAGTCCTCTGATGGGGAAACTCGTGCAGAGGACTAAATCCCTTTTAGTTATTAAGTACTAACATAGTTATTAAGTATTTTTGTTACTAACTCCTCATAGTGTTTACTCTTACCGAAAAGTTAGGTAACACTAAAAGCATGAAAGCGACATGGTCTAAACAGTTAAGGGTACGAAAGTAGGAGCCAATTAATTTATTTTTAGGGTTCCGTACCTCACAAGGAAAAACGGAACCCTTATAGGATCACTTTGTTGTCTGTCGGTCTGTCAAGAAACCTACAGGGTACTTCCCGTTGGCGTAGAATCAAGAAATTTGGCAGGTAGGTAGGTCTTATAGCAGCCATTTGGGAAAAATCTAAAAAAACCGTGAATTTGTGGTTACATTACACAAAGAGAATTAAATTGTGGTCGTGAAATAATAATAGGCTACTTGACTCATATCTAATTTCGTCCAATAAATGATTATTTATATAGTATTTTGCTTAAAACAACGAAATATAGCAATAACAATTATTAAAAACGCAGGATGGATATATAAATACAATTTTTATTTTTATTTGAAACGCAGAAAACGCTGTCAGCCATGATGTGACGTCATTAAATATGTAAACAAAGAAATGTCATTCCTATGTCACGCGGGGACTAACGTAGTATCCATATATATAAAATTTAGAGTCCTGACTAACTTATATATCAACGCACAGCCTAAACATCTAAACAGCTGAGCCTAGATACATGAAATTTGGTGAGTGTGTTCTTTGTAGGTAAAGAGAAGGTATCCACTAGGAAAGGATTTTTTGAAATTCCACCTCTGAGTGGGTTAAATGGAGGTTTGAAATTTATGAAGTCCACGCGGGCGAAGTCACGAGCATAAGCTAGTTTTTATATATTTCTAAAAACTCATAGTAAACGTAAAAAAATATCGTTTTCTCTTTATAAATTGAATAAGTTATTAAGTAAGACTTACAACAAAGTGATCTTTGCAAAAATAAATTTGGGTTGAAGTCGTTAGTCATATAGGATCCCTTTAAGCAAGTCTTTGCGTGTTACGTATATTTATTTCACTGGGCACTCTAATCCACAACTTTCCTGTGGTCTTTATCGATGCGTTTTTTACATTCTCGGATGATGCAATAACGATAATTACTATATTTTTCATGTAAACTAGTATAGAAGTCATGTTTATTAAACTTTGGTAGGTTATGCTCAGTATATATAATGTACTCTGTGGTTATGCTGTTGTTTACAAATGCATGACGTCAGAGCACAGATAATCTATCGGCCAAACATGGCCGACAGTGTTTTCACCTGTCTAAGAAAAATATTTTTTTAAATTAAAGTTTTACGGTTTTTAGGGCGCAAAAAAATATAGTGTTCATTTTTTTGATATAATAGGACAAATATTAACCATTTAAGACCAACTTAAAAAAATTGTCAAGTAGCCTATTAGTATTTTCAATTTTCGAAGTAAGATAACTACATATATCAGGTGGGGTATCATATTATGAAAGGTCTTCACATGTGCATTCTAAAACGGATTTTTATTTATTTTTAAACATCATAATATTTGAATTATCGTGCAAAATGTCGAAAAAATACGACTGTTGTACGGAACCCTCGTTGCGTGAGCCTGACGCGCACTTGGCCGGTTTTTTTATACTTGAGGAGTAATATCTTGTGCAAATGGAATGAACATGAACCATATAGTAATCAAGTTAGTTTTAGTTTAGATATAATATTACATTAAAACATTGTACCTACATACTACTAGCAATAATGAAACAATAAACAATATTTATTATTATTATTATTTATATATATTATTTGCTCTTACGCCCGTGTACAAAATAGATACATATAAAAGCCAAAAGAAATATAATATACTTACATAAATAAAAATAAATAAACCTACATAAACATTACATACATACATATTTGTACCGGGCGGAGGATTACACCCCGGCAGGGGAGACCAAACGGCCGGGGGTCAGGGCGACAGGTGAAGAAATCGGCGGACTATCCTAGCCGAGTCCAGCAAGACCGCTTTTTGCATCCTGGCTGCAAGCGAACTGCCACGGAACCCCAGTTATTATTATTATAAAGATGACAACGTTCAAATGGCTTACCAAGGATATCCTGGTTAGTGGTCCTCTGTGAAGTGACGGTGAACCTGATGACGTAGACGCCCTTGAAGCAGGCTGGGACGGCGTGGATGGAACCACGAGCGTTGAGGCGCTTCAGCAAACGTTCAGTGAGGGTGTTGTCTCCTTTTAAACGGAAAGCGACCATACCTGGAAAATAGAAGGAAAAACACATTCTAAAAAACGGCCAAGTGCGTGGTGGGCCACGCTCAGTGTAGGGTTCCGTAGTCACAATTAACCTCGAAAAACAGATATAACTCCTTAACCTGTGAACCCTACTTAGCCATATTAGTTTTCCTTTAAAACTGAATATATACTACCATTTAGCTGATAAAGGGGGGGGGGGACACTTGACTCTAATAAAAATTAGCACTATAAAACATCATATTTTACAAACGGATCTAGAAATCGAAAAATGATGTCCCCACACCCACAGTATTTTTAAAAGACCTATTTAACGATACCCCACACTGGGGTAGACGAGAAAAAAAATCATCCCCACTTTACATGTAGGGGAGCTACCCTAAAAAAAAATTATCACAATTTTATTTCACCACTTTGTCGGCGTGATTAATATTTATACCCATGCTAAATTACAGATTTCTAGCACTAATAGTCTCTGAGATTAACCGAGGACGGACGGACATGGCGAATCCTTGTTTACTACGGAACACTAAAAACATACAAATATTGGTCTCAGATTGGGAATACCTCTGCGCCATCAGCACAGATGCCCGTGTGGAAAAGAGATTGAAAAATTTGGAATCCACGGACTCTCTTGCCAAAAGAGCTCTGGTAGGCTATTTAGGCAAGGGTCTCTTAACAATACGATTAAAAGGGCTCTTGCCACCATTGATATTCCTGCACTCATTGAGCCGTCAGGGATTATTCGGGATGATGGCAAGAGACCTGATGGATTGACGCTGGTTCCCTGGGAACGGGGACGGGCGCCAATGTGAGACGCAACTTGCGTTGACTCATTGGCCCCGTGTCATATCAGGGAGACAGCATCAAGACCGAGAGCCGCAGCAGAAACAGCTGAAAACGGCAAGCGGTGCAAATATGGGGTTCCGTACCATCATACAAGAAATAATACTTTTGAGTTTCATTTAATTTTTGTGATAGTGAAACAAAAGTTGATTCGAAAATAAATTCTTGCTTTGTGTAAGACTTACCAAGATTTCTAGGCTGCGGGATCTCAAATCTTTGATCAGCCAAAACCAGAGCTTCGAATTTTTGGGCAAGTCGAACACCCTGGAAAATACAAAAAATAAGTCTCATTTCAAATAATTCTAAGGTCCTAAAGTTTCTATTGATGCGAATTATACAATTTATTATAAATATTTTCGCTGATCCCGTCGGTACTGATGTGGTTAGTCGACGTAAGCCCAACTAGTTTTGAACCCATCCGGGGTTTGAAGCCATAGACAAATGGCGCCAAATTTAAACATAAACTGAATATTCGTAGCAGATATTCGCATTCGCATCCGCGAATGTCCAAAATATGACATTCGTGACATCACTATAAGTCCCGCAAATTGCTAATGCACGTGGCCGCCATTTTAGTGACGTCAGCACTAGACTGAAGTTTCGCGCTGGGTGTATTTTTTTTTATTTCGGCTGACGTCATTTCGATGTTAATGAGACATGGTCCCAGCGCAATAGCAATTTGCGGGACTTATAATAGAAATCACTCGCGATAGTTTAAACAAATACAATTAATTTATATACCTCTCGAATATGCTTCTGCAGTCCAACGACACCATAATTTCGAAGAACGAACCATAATTTAAGCGCCCTGAATCGGCGACTTAGAGGAATTTGCCAATGCTAAAAATATAACACATGATTAAGAAAGTAGTCATAGCATAGCATATTAGTTATATTGTTATAATATGTTATAACCTTCCCATAAATTAAATTGTGTAATTATAGTATACATTAACGGCGATTACGCACTGCACTTCTGACATCCGAATTCTATCCGTCATCCGCGAGAATACAATACGTGTTAGACGTTAGTAGATTATAGGTTTAATAAGCTGGATGTAGATAAGTATAGATATTTTTGATCACAGATTTCCAATCTTCTTTAGAAAAATAATTAAATTAATTCAGTAACAAATTTCTACTTACATAATTAATTATTAGGCTATTATTTATTTTTATTGTTATTTATAATTTGCGTGCTTTTTTAAACTCTGGGTTATGCTGTGCAACCATTTAGGATTACAATAAGGACGAAACTTTGTATTATGGAATTAGGTTATAATTATTATTGTAATCTGTTTTGGACGCCAATAAATAAATTAAATTAAATTAGAAACGGTGAAACATATAAAGCTCAAGCCATCATAAGATTTATTGTGATTTGATATGTAATCTGAAACAACAGAGCTAATTAATTCTGTTTATCTCAGTCAGCATATTAGTCTGGCCATTCAACATAACGCAGCCATTGTTCTGGGCACCATGCCTCGTTACGGTGATATTTTCGATTTGTAATTTTAATATTTAATTATTATACTATGATTTTAAAAAAAATTGAAATAAAAAATTGAAAAATTAAATAATTTCTATGCCTTTCTGATGTTATACAAAATTCATTAGTTCATTCTGGTCATAAACTACTCCTGACAAAAAAAACTGTTCATTCTCGTCTAACAGAGCAAGGCAAGAAAAAGAATAAGAAAAGCAAGTCATGTCAGGAAGGTCGGAGGACAACAAAAGCAGACACACAAATAAAAACTACTCCTGACCATTTCAATTCATGGACAAATAATTGTTAAATCGAAGAATTTCATGAAACCAAATTTTTCAATGATCCTATAATTCCTATAACATTAAACAATAGTGTCAATTAGCCATCACCAAAATCTCAAACACGTTAGTCATCCCATCACCTAATCGAAAAACAACATACAAGGAATTCCTTCTTATCCGGATTCTCTAGTTGTATGTCTGATTGACACCCAGACGCCATTTTGTTGTATCCATGTAAATTCGTATCTTCGTCACTTTCATCATAATAATATTCTTCACTTAGTGGATAACCTTCATCACTATTCGTCACGCTACTATCACATTTATCATTATCACGTTCTGTGATAGTATGACCATTAGTATTAACAGTGATATCGATTTTTTTCCTTGTATTCGCATCCTGAGTCCCAACCTTATTTAAAACAGTTTGAAATACAGCTTTTATTTTTACTTACTGATCAAAATTACATATAATTTATTAATCATTAGGTATAGTACGCGACAGGTTGTGTGCGGTGCACCGATGCGGGCAAGTGCGGGTGACGTGCGGGTGTGCGGGGAGATCCCCCGCCTCATACCCCGATTACCATCTCAACCTGTCGCGGACTAAACCTACTACAAATTTTTTGAGTCATTCTTACACAAAATTATAAAAAACATGGTGACAGTAAAAAAGAAAAAGAAAAAAGTATTTAAAACAAATCCAATCTTACCATGTAATCAATCGCTTTTCCTGAAAACAAAAAACAACATAAGTAATAAAAGTATTTTTTGTAATAATATTTATTATACTATATTAAAAATATTGTATCCTTAAAATATTAATTTTATAATAAGTTGGTATTTTAATATAATAATTATTATATTTTATACCTACTTAATACTAAACTTTTATATTCACTAAAATCTCAGTTAAAAATAAAATAAATATTTTTTACCTGAATTTTCGTGTCGCAAGTAAATAGGATTGACATTGAAGGTCCTGTGCAGTGCGGTGCTCTCTTTAACCCTAAAAATATAGACCATTAATACAGCCTCAGAGAAAGATTTTTGAAGTGAAAACTTAGGCATATTGGGCGATTTTGGGATGGATTGGGATTTTGAACTTCAAGGTCGCGTCATCGACATGCTAATTTTTGGCTATGTTAAATATGTTTTAAGTGTATCTTATATTTTTAATATTGTAGTCAGCAATAAAGATGTTTGAATTAAATTAAAGTTTAAAAAAGTCTTAGTGTAAAAAAACATTTACGAGACATTTCACCTCGATTAATAGCCTCATCTGGCTCATTTTTTGCGCAGCGGATCAGCCTGGCAGTCCAGCGCGGAAATGCAGCCAGTATTCTTGGCACAATTCCCCGCGGGCATGTTTTGTATAGTAATTATATAAAAAGGCTAGCTTTAAATTAAAGTTTTTTATAAAATAATCCCAGGAACTCGTCCGATTTTTTTAATTTGTTACTTACCACATAGCAGTGCAATCGAAGTTGACCATCAACCATTTTGAAGGGTTAAAAGCGAAGGAATCCGCCAACTCCACACCGTTTAGCCAATGTCTGAAAAATATAAAAAATAAACTGTCTGTAATCTGAAAAAGTTCGACAATATAAAAACATGGTAAATATACTTAAGCAAAAATCGTCGAAACAGGAGAAATCACAAGTTTGTATAAGGCTAATATTCTTAAAATTACAGTCGTATTTTTCGACATTTTGCACGATAAATCAACAAGTATTATGCATAAAAATATATAACAGACTGTTTTAGAATGTACAGGTAAAGCCCTTTCATATGATACCCCATTTAGTGTAGTAATCCTATTCTGAAAATTGAAAATACTAGTTCATAAACATTTTTTTTTTTCTGTGATGTAACCACAAAGTCACGGTTATCGGATTTATTCCTTTACTTATGCTATAAGACCCACCTATCTACAAAATTTCATAATTCTAGGTCAACGGGAAGTAAGTACCCTATAGGTTTTCTTGACAGACACGACGGACAGACGGACAGACACACAATAAAGTGATCCTAAAAGGGTTCCTTTTTTCCTTTTGTTTGGTACGGAACCCTAAAAACACACAGATGACAGACTTATTTCACAAAAATAGGTACCTACTTAAAATAAAAAATTACCTATATTCAGGGCATATAAATGCGCTGCCCGCATATGCAGCATCCACATGCAGCCATGCGGAATGCTTCTCGCATACCTCGCCAATCTCACGAAGGTTGTCAAACGCCACGGAACCAGTCGTGCCGAGGGTTGCACAGACCTGCAAAGATAGTTCTTTTTTAATTTATAGACTAGCACTTGGCTGCAATCAGACCTGGTGTCAAGTGATGATACTGCCTAAGGGGACCCATCATCATCATCATCGTGATCAACCCATCACCGGCTCACTACAGAGCACAGGTCTCCTCTCAGAGTGAGAAGGGGTTTGGCCATAGTCTACCACGCGGGCCAAGTGCGGATAGGCAGACTTCA
Source organism: Maniola hyperantus (assembly GCF_902806685.2). Taxonomy (NCBI): domain Eukaryota; kingdom Metazoa; phylum Arthropoda; class Insecta; order Lepidoptera; family Nymphalidae; genus Maniola; species Maniola hyperantus. The sequence goes on from NC_048562.1 coordinate 2,531,326, forward strand.
CACACCTTTGAGAACATTATGGAGAACTCTCAGGCATGCAGGTTTCCTCACGATGTTTTCCTTCACCGTTAAAGCAAGTGATATTTTAATTACTTAAAAACGCACATAACTCCGAAAAGTTAGAGGTGCGTGCCCGGGATCGAACCCCCGACCTCCGATTGGAAGGCGGACGTCCTAACCACTAGGCTACCACAGCTTATACTTGTACCTACAACTATTTTAAACTCGCGACTTCATCCGCGTGTACTACACAAATTTCAAACCCCTATTTCATTCCTTTAGGGGTTGAATTTTCAAAAATCCGTTCTTAGCGGATGCCTACACCATAATAGCTATCTGCATGCTAAATTTCAGCACGATCCGTCTAGTAGTTTGAGCTGTGCGTTGATAGATCAGTAAGTCAGTCTATCTAGCTAGTTAAGTTACCTTCATCCCTAAAAGTATCCTCATGAGCGCATAATTAGTACCTAGACGTAGCGTCGTTCTCAGATGAGCTCATTAAGCTGATGCTTCGTTAGTTAGGTATATTTAAACAGTTTATCGAGTGCATCTTGAATACTAAGCTGTGATAGCCTATAAGTTAATCTCATCAAAAACATAACATGTGCAAAGATCAATGTCTCGCAATATACTGTAGCATCTCAATATATTTATAATAACATAATTTTTGTAAGACAAAATATTCTTAGTTACAAGAAAATTGGTGATCTACACAATAGGCTAACTAGAAACAGAGACAAACTTGCAGCTCCTACCTTCCGCCTCAGGAAACTCCAAAAGTCATTTGTGGGTATGGGTATTACCTTTTATAATAAAATCCCGCAAACTATTTTGGACTTACCTTTGCACAAGTTTAAAAAATCTATTAAAAATATGCTCCTAAAAAAAGCATATTACACAATTGAAGATTATCTAAATGATAAAAGAGCGTGGATTTGACCTGCAGCTCGTTCCAGCAACGCACAAGACTGCAAATACTATTTTATACATGGCATAATCTTGTACCTATATCAAATATTTGAAAAGAGCAACCGCCGAGTATCTTGCTGGTTCTTCTCGGTAGGAAAGGCATTCCGAACCAGTGGTAGATGCATCCGACTATTCGTAAGTACAAAAAAGATTTTTATTTTATTTATTTATACCTACCTAGTTCAAACGTAAAACCAAGTCGGTTTATTTATTCAGTACCTAGATATGAAAGCATCTATCTTTGCGGATGTATTTATTAGTTTCACAATTTATAGGTAAATTGCATATAACCTAGAATCATTATGTGATTTATTAATCTTAGATTTAATGAAAAATCGCAAGTTCTAGAGGTGTTAAATCCATCCATAATGTGTGGTGTCTCCAATGTGTGTGAAGTCTGCCAATACGCGCTTGACCAGCGTGGTAGACTATGGCCAAAACCCTTCTCAATCTGAGAGGAGACCCATGCTCTGTAGTGAGCCGGCGATGGGTTGATCATGAATCTCTAAGGGGGTAAAATAGTGGTTTGAAAGTGTACCTAGTCCACGCACACGAAGTCGCGAGCATAAGCTAGTCTTAAAATAAATTGCTCATTTCAATATACAAATTAGCAATCGGTCTAAAACAATGTCTTTAGTCAAGTCGACTGCTGCAAGTCCCTTGTTAGAGGTCCATAATCCGGTACAAATTGGTCCCGTAGCGGACCTCAGATGGTATTTAAAAACAGTAATAATTCGCTAGCTCCTTTATAATGATGCCGCCGAGATATTTAAATTAAGTATTACTTACTTGGCAGAATGATTACCTACTTATATTTTTATTAGAATAATATACTAAGTACAAGTGTTTTTAAAAACAATATAAGTAATCAGGCGCCCATTCTGTTGACGTTCTCTAAACTAAATTTAGAGTTTCTGCATCTTTTTCTTTTTCATATTACAAAAAAAGGACGGACTACGAATTTTACATTTAAATACTCAAAATTTTAGTGCACGCTACAAAGAGTAATAGGCTAACGACTGGCTAAAGCGAAAGTCACGAGGTTCGACAGCTCTAAATTAAATTTAAAACTGTCAAACTGTGCGTATCCTTTTCATATTACATTAGTAAGAAGAGGATGCAAATACTCTAAATTTAGTTGTGCTCAGAATCAGTACCAATTGTGTGCCTTTTGGAGTGGAGACCTTGGGGCCGTGGGGCCCAGGAGCTCGAGCTCTTTTTGAGGAAATTTCGAAAAAAGTTATCAAGTCAACCGGGAACCCGAGAGCTGGTCAACCTCGGTCAAAGAATTAGTTTGGCCATCCAAAGGGGTAATGCTGCCAGCATCTTGTGTACAATGCCTCGCTGTGGTGGTCTCGATGAGGTTTTAGATTTAATTTAATTTATTTTAGTTTTAATTTAATGTTGTTTTATTTTACTTTTATTTTATTAATTTAGATTTAAGTTTTTTTTAATATAATATTCAATTCATTCGAAAATGTTTTCAAAAAACATTTGAAATTCTATAAGAAAAGTTTAGTTTCGTTTGTGATTGGATGGTGACACAAAAATGTTGAGTGAGAGTTTTAGATGTAATTTAATTTACTTTAGTTTTAATTTAATGTTTTTTTTACTTTTAATTTAGATTTAAGTTTATTTAATAGAATTGTTTATGCAATTATGTGTAAATTAAAATAAATTATATATGTAATCAATTAAAATGTGTTCCTTAACTGGTTTTTTTGTTTCGTTACTTTAGAGACAATATTGTGGGTAAATAAAAATGAACCTTATTCACTTACCCAGAATGGTACAAGTCCTTTGTCCTTATCATTAAGTATAGCCTCCTCTAGCTTCGCACCTCGCATGCACTGGTTCTCATCAGACTCTATGTAGCGCATTCTGACCAGACCTGACAGAATAAAATAATCCTTTATGAATGTAGTATAGTGGACGTCTATCGGTTGATGATGATGATGATGAATTTAGTATATTACCCTACTCCAATATTTATATAATAACTAGATGATACACTACATACAAAGTTTTGCCTTTATAATATTACATAAAGACTACAAAATAAATAGCGACTTTGCATCGCGCAATTACGCTAGCTCAGCGTTGTATATTTTTTTCTTGATTTAAAAATACTTACCTTAATCTATCAAAAATATTAATCAAATTGACGATTAATGATTAATTTTATTAATCGCGATTACGATTACTATATTAATCGCAATCAAGTTCAATGACGATTAATTTAATCTGATTAGAATTACTCAAATTAACTATTTTTTTTTATTCAGATACAAGTTAGCCCTTGACTGCAATCTCACCTGGTGGTAAGTGATGATGCAGTCTAAGATGATAGCGGGCTAACCCGGAAGGGGTATGGCAGTTTTTATTAAACCCATACCCCTTTGGTTTCTACACGGCATCGTACCGGAACGCTAAATCGCTTGGCGGCACGGCTTTGCCGGTAGGGTGGTAACTAGCCACGGCCGAAGCCTCCCACCAGACTACTTTAAAAATACTTACCTTAATCTGTCAAAAATATTAATCAAATTGACGATTAATGATTTATTTTATTAATCGCGATTACGATTACTATATTAATTGCAATAAAGTTCAATGACGATTAATTTAATCTGATTAAAATTACTCAAATTAACTAATCGATTAAAAAAAAATCGATTAATGCCAGCACTGCTACTTACGTAAGTAAAACTTACAGGACTGCTACTTACGTAAGTAAAACTTACAGGTGTATCCGCGGCCTAAAAACGATATCTACCTATTAATCCAGCTTTCTCCACCGAAGAATGGGCCTGGTCAGAACAGTAGCAGATCAAATGGCCCAGCAGTTCCGAAGACTGCATGTCAGGGTTGAGTCTGGACAGCTCGATCAGAGCCCTGGTCCTCGCAGCCAGGAGACTCACCAGAGTTGCTTCACTGGCTGTTGTCTAGAACAAGTCGACAAAATTAAATCTAGCATTTGAAATGTTGCCCTAGTGCCATAATGCAGATTTTTTTTCGATCACAAGTTAGTGATGTTGCAGACAAAGTTGAAAACGGGCTAAAAGGTAAAAAGGAAACCTATAAGGATCACTTCGTTGTCTGTCTGTCTGCCTGTCTGTCCGTCTGTCCGTCGTGTCTGTCAAGAAAACCTATAGGGTAATTCCTGTTGAACCATGAAATTTTGTAGGTAGGTCTTATAGCACAAGTAAAGGAATAAATCCGAATACCGTGGATTTGTGGTTACATCACAGAAAAAAAAATTTAAAATGTGTTCATGGACAAATATTAGTATTTTTAATTTTCAGAGTTACATAACTATACCATATGAAAGGGCTTTACTTGTACATTCTAAAACAGATTTTTATTTATTTTTATATATTTAATATTTTTGATTTATCGTGCAATCCGTAAACAACAATTTTCACACAATCAAATCAAAATCAAACACAATCCGTAAACGACATTTTTTTCAAATTTTTTAACATAAAAATTGAGTAAAAAAATTAAAACACATTTGTCGTTTACGCCTTGTGACGTCATTAATCGCTTTCCGTACAGCGTGACGTAAATAATTATTTATTTTAAAAATGAATAAAAATCATGATTTTTTTTAAATTACTCTCTTTAATAATGAATTCTAGAACCCCTTAAACTACCACTATACAAAAAATCACGTCATTAACCAACTTTTTTATAACTACAGTCCAACACCCTATCGCTAGGTGCCACGGCTATTGCCAAAGCCTTCGACCAGACTAGAAGAGACTCCTTTAAATTAAAAAAAAAATTAAAAACTTATTTTTTATTTATTTATTCAGATACAAGTTAGCCCTTGACTGCAATCTCACCTGATGGTAAGTGACGATGCAGTCTAAGGTGGGAGCGGGCTAACCTGGAAGGAGTATGGCAGTTTTTATTAAACCCTTGCTTTCTACACGGCATCATACCGGAACGCTAAATCGCTTGGCGGCACGGCTTTGCCGGTAGGGTGGTAACTAGCCACGGCCGAGGCCTCCCACCAGACTCCGAAGAAGAACAGTAGTATTAACAGTAGTATCTACCTGTATGACTCCTCCTCCAGGACTGTCGTTCTTCTCATTGAGAAAGCAATCCGGCAGGCCCAGGAGTTTGCCCAGCCAGTTCATAGCTATCGTCTCCAGTTCGGTCCCCGCTGGTGACGACGCCTGGTTTTCAAAAATAAAATTACCTACACATACAGGCTGTCATTAGAAAGCTTAGCGCTATTACTATACTACCACCTAAACACAATCCAATAACAATAACTATTCATCTTATATTTGTAGTGTTAGTGATTTAGTATTTTTCAAAGCCGCAATGTAAAGCGGACAAAACTCAGGGTGAATACCCTGTCTTTGACGTGGCATTGATCCCGTGGCACCTATCTACGCATCGTTTGTTGACATCTGGCGTCAGTCAGATGTTTTATTTGCAAACATTTAAAATACATTGCGGTTTTGAAAAATGATGCTAATGGTTATTGGTATTCGATTGTGTTTAGGAAGTATAACAATAACGATTAGTTTTTGCTAGCGTTCTGGTTACACCCTGTAGCTAGAGGCAAAAGGTCAAAACGTGCACGTAATTCTTCTTAGACTTCAGCTGGTCTGTGCAGATATGGCAGTCAATGTTCAAGTCACAAAGCAAAGTCAAAGTCAAATAATTTATTCACAATAGGTAATAAATTACACTTTTTGATGGTCGGTTGTTCGATTTGTAAAATGATAATAATTATAGTGGTGATAATATTTACGCGAACTTAGAACTTAAAAAAAAAACCTAATAAGGATCCAAACGATCCTATTCAGCGGAATCGCGAATTCCGTTAGAGTCCTTGCATCATAAAGACAGGACTTACCCAAGTAAAGCACAAAACATTCATCGCACTGGAGAGCATCTCGCCCATGATGGAGGGATATGACGTCAGAGCTGGGAAGTAGGCGTGCATATGTGGACTCTGCCAGTGGACGATCTAAGGAACAAAAATTACATAAATTATAAGAAGAAAGTCCGAAAGTCGCTAGCTCCCACTAAGCGTAACCTTCTATCATTGAGATTTTTCTTTATTTTTTTATTCAGGTACAAGTTAGCCCTTGACTGCAATCTCACCTGGTGGTAAGTGATGACGCCGTATAAGATGGAAGCGGGCTAACCTGGAAGGGGTATGGCAGTTTGTATTAAACCCATACCCCTTTGGTTTCTACACGGCAACGTACCGGAACACTAAAACGCTTGGCGGCACGGCTTTGCTGGTAGGGTAGTAACTAGCCACGGTCAAAGCCTCCCACCAGACCAGACCAGAAATTTAGAAATCATGAAACTCCAAACTCCTGCTGGGAATCGAACCCGGGACCTCCCATTAATAAGACCACAGCGCGTACGACTGCGCCACAGAGGTCTTTAAGGTATGTAGGAGGAATTCTCTACTCTTCTTCTTACTTAACAAATTTCCACAATCAAATTTAGATTCCCATTTTAATATAATCAGGTCATGAAAAAAATTGCTTTGGGCAGGTCATGATTTTCAGCGTGGTTAGAAATGATGCTTGAGAAAAACAGAACATTCGTGAAGACTTGGATGAATTCTAGTCAAAGGTTCTCGTCTCTCAGTAGGTATCTGAAGACGAAAGTCTTCGAAAGGTACATGTTGCCAGTGATGACTTACGGATCCTAGGCGTAGTCACATGATATTCCAACTTACTCCAGGCATGATGTGGTCCTCTACATCCTTGAAGATGTCATCCCATGTCTCCGGTAACTGAGGCGCTTCGTTCGGCAGCCGTTTGTGCAAGTACCCGGGCTGGACTCCGGGGTACACTCGGCGATCTCGAATGTTCTCTAGATAGTCCGCTATGTAGTCCACCAGTTCTTTGGCTGTAGAGATAATATCAAGAAAATTTAAATGGAAATTAAATATACTTCAATAAGAAACAGAATATTAAATAAATAAGATAAGATAATTAAGATAATTAATTTAAATAATTAAGATAAATAAGATAATTAAATAAATAAAATAAGAATATTAAAAAAAATAAAAAAAACGACTTCCAAAACCACTACAAAGTAAAAAATAACTTTTGTTTGGGTATGTATGTTGAAGTCGGGCGAGCTTCACGCTTTGATTTCTAGTTTCTGTTATTATGCTTCCCGACTTCATACGTGCATACACGTGTAGAAACAAAAGTTATTTTTTACTTTGTAGTGGTTTTGGAAGTCGGTTTTTTAATATATATTTTTATTTTAAGCTCTTTAGTGTAAGTATTCATTGCTTGGTACCTACAATATCAATTCACCAGCAAAACTAGGCCATGTCTTTTTTAGGGTACCATTCAGATGACATGTCGTCTAAATGGTCCCCTAAAGAATCCCCTATCTTGACTATGAATTGTTCCAGTGTAAGTCATCTAAGGGTTCAAAATCGTTCTTAACTCTCGTAGTAATAAAACCTACCTAAATTAAATCAAGTACTTAGTACATGTCTACAAATCCAATTAATTGGCGTCAAAGACAAAGAAATAGGATTTCCTACAACGCATTTCTTTTTTACAGTTTCAAATAGTTTTTTGTAAGTTACAGCTGTTAATTTAAATGTAAATAACGTGCTCGCTTTTAAAAGACGTAACCATTTTGAGGCACCAACCAATCACAAACATTTTTTCAAAAAATATTCGCCATTCAATTCGAAAATTTCACTCGGGCCCGGGGGTTTGAGCTCTTTTTGAGGAAATTTCGAAAAGGGTTAGCGAGTCAACCGGGGACCCGAGAGCTTGGTTTGGCCATCCAAAGGGGCAATGCTGCCAGCATCTTGGGTACAATGCCTCGCTGTGGTGGTCTCAATGAGGTTTTAGATTTAATTAAATTTATTTTAGTTTTAATTTAATGTTGTTTTATTTTACTTTAAATTGAGATTTAAGTTTTTTTAATATAATATTAAATTCATTCGAAAATGTTTTCAAAAACATTTGAAATTCTATTAGAAAAGTTTAGTTTCGATATATATATTATGAATAGAAGTCGCTGGAGGGAGATCGCACGAGCAGCAGTGAAGAATTCATAGCCACGACCACTCTGTCAAGAGTGAACGATTGAGAAGAAGAATTATGAATTTGAATCTACCACTTGTATGGGATTAAAGTGACAGAGACGGCGCTATACTATCTTCTTTCCGTGGATAGGATAGTACAGTTCTATAAATATCAAATAACTCTTTATTTTACATTCGCGACAATATTGACAGTTTTAGATGTTAGGTATTAGGTGCGATTCCCCATATTGAGTCGTTTACTACACCCCCCTAAGCCTTTTTATAGCGACAGATGTGCGTTTAGCGTGGATTTGCAAACGATTCCATCTTTATTGACTTGATAAAATATACTTGTTTTACGCGTTGCTATGTATCGAAGAATCTAAATCTATATATAAATAAAAAGAAAAGGTGACTGACTGACTGACTGACTGATCTATCATTGCACAGCTCAAACTACTGGACGGATCGGGCTGAAATTTGGCATGCAGATAGCTATTATGACGTAGGCATCCGCTAAGAAAGGATTTTTGAAAATTCAACTCCTAAGGGGGTGAAATAGGGATTTGAAATTTTGTAGTCCACGCGGACGAAGTCGCGAGCATAAGCTAGTCTAAATATATGAAAGGATAAGGTGACTAACTGACTGACTGATCTATCAACGCACAGCTCAAACTACTGCACGCAGGACCGATGGCTTTACGTGCTTTCCGAGGCACGGGGGTGATACACCATCATCATCATTAGCCTGTGGACGTCCACTGTTGGACATAGGTCTTCTCTAAAGAGCGCAACCACTCCCGGTCCTGAGCCTTCCTCAGCCACTTCCCGTCAGCCTTTTTATAACGTCGGTCCATCGTGCTGGAGGGCGTCCCACACTACGCTTGCTTAAACGCGATCTCCACTCAAGGACTTTCCGGCTCCAACGACCATCGCCTCTACGACAGGCATGACCTGCCCACTGCCACTTCAGCTTGCTAATAGTTTGGGCTATGTCAGTGACCTTGGTTCTCCTGCGGATCTCCTCATTTCGGATCTTATCCCTCAGGGAAACTCCTAACATAGCCCTCTCCATAGCTCGCTGAGCGACTTTGAATTTGTGAACAAGGCCGTTTGGCAGTGTCCACGTTTTAGAAACATAGGAACATACACCGCCACTTCGTAACTTCGGGCTACTGTTGCGAATTTCTTGACAGAAAATTCCAACAACTATTTTTGGACTGACCCGGGAATCGAACCCAGAACATCGTCAGCTGTGGTCGAACATTAGACTAACGGGGCATGTTAATAGCAGGTCTATGTCCAATGTCATAGGAAATATAGGTCCAGGACAATACGAGAAAATAGCAATTATAAAACACGAACAAGACATTGGCAAATCAATTAACTACCTATATCTAAGTATTAGTTACAACAAATGCCTACTAATATTAGGCTTAATCCAATTATAGGCAGTTATTTTCCTGCACTACATTTAATTGTACGACTTATCATACGTTTTTTGAATATTAATAAGAATAAAAGCTTTGTACCATTAGTAAATTTTCACAGATATCCCTCTCGCTCAAGCAGAGGTTATTTTACTTATTTTGCGTGTTGTTATATTGTATCGAAGAATCTAAATCTTCTAAATATTTAAAAGAAAAAGTCGACTGACTGACTGATATATAAACGCACAGCTCAAACTACTAGACGGATCAGGCTGAAATTTGGAATGCAGATAGCTATTATGACGTAGGCATCCGCTAAGAAAGGATTTTTGAAAATTCAACCCCTAAGGGGGTGAAATAGGGGTTTGAAATTTGTGTACGCGTACGAAGTCGCAAGCATAAGCTAGTCCACTATAAAAGAATTTTTGATAATTGTGTAGTTCGGCCATCGCACTGTTGCTAGATCTATGTCACCTATACCCCGCTCATTAGCATGAAGCATCGTTCAACGCGCTTTTGGACAATAATGCTCAATGGGACCCATTTAATGATGGGTCTATAATACTGCTCCGGGAGTTACTGAAGTACGCTGAGAGCATTACATGAATATGTCTTCTTCTTCTCTTAATATATGGCCATGAATATGTCATTCAATGTTCTCAGCGTACATATTCAAAATCATTTGATCTTTTATCGTTTTGTATTTTATGTCTTTTTTCTTGTACCTTTATTTGTATTTAAATTTATTATTAATCATCTATAGTTAGTGTAAGTGGCACTGCCGTTCTAATAACATATAAAATAAATAAATAAAATAAATAAATAGTAATATAGTAATAACTATTTCTATTTCTATCATTTGGCAACGCTGGCTTCAATGGCTCTAGGTTCTTTTCATCATCATCATCTCAACCCACCGCTGGTCCACTACTGTTCTCAGGTGTCCTCTTAATTGATAACTAATGTACTTACCTTTCACACGAAACTCTTTGTGATCCATCCCGGTTTTTACTGCAACAAAAAAAAACCCATTTAATAATTATGGCCACACAAAAATGTACCATCGATCGAGGTGGTTACTTATTGGAAGAAAGAGATCAGTACCTACCCTTATTATAAATGCGAAAGTGTGTGTTTTTTTTAAAGAATATTAGCCATATTAAATGACTAATATTCCCCTTTCTTCTCCAATTAAGCGTCAGGCTTGTGCTAGGAGTAGGTACGACAATAGTGCAACGGGCGGGATTTGAACCGTCGACCTTTCGGTTTTCAGTCCACTCCTATACCGGTTGAGCTATTGAGGCTCTATTTTGTGTGTTTGTTTGTTGGTTTGTCCTTCCACGCAGTCGAAGTCGCGGGCATCAGCTAGTACCCAATACTTTCTTGTGATGTAACCACAAAATCACAATTTTCGAAATTTTCCCTTTACTTGTGGTATAATACCATTACTACTTGCCAAATTTCATGATTCTAGGTCAACGGGAAGTACCCTAAAGGTTTATTTACAAACACAACAGATAAACAGAGAACCAAGTGATCCTATAAGGGTTCCTTTTTCGTTAAAACCGTAAGGGTCGTTAAAAACCATAATCGGATTTCAAAATTAACATAACCTACTTATGTTAAATTTGTTATAGTGACCAATATTTTATCGGGCCCGTATGCTCAATCAATACTAATTTAGTACACGTATTGCCAGCATACGATGTTCTATGGCTTCATCGTAGAACAACAGATGCAAGTTGAACTAGGTATATACCTACTTGATCGTGCCCTTGACTGAAAACTATTATCGTTATATTATATTATCATGATCAATCCATCGCCAGTCCACTACTGAGTACAGGTCTTCTCTCAGATTGAGAAGGGTTTAGGCTTAATTCATGCGGCCGCTAAAAATTGTGTAATATTTTTTTTTACAAAAAAATTAAAAACCGACTTCATTATTTAATCACAACCACTAAAAAGTAAAAAATAATTTAATTTATTACCGAAATTATTATGAATACAACACAACAAAAAATAAATAAAATCTGTTTTAAAATGTACAGGTAAAGCTCTTTCCTTTTCGCTCGCGCTTTTGTTCTGCATTATTTGATGATCGCCTGCAACTTTTTCCGCATTGATTTAGGTTTTTTTTTTAATAGATATAGCGAGCAAACGAGCAGGCGGGTCATGAACATTTGCAGCACCAGAGGAGCCGCCGATGCGTTGCCGGCCTTTTAGGAATTTGTTGGTCCGCCCCTTGAATAACCCCATGTTATAATCTAGTGGGAACACCGCCGATGGGAGTTGGTTCCACAGTTTGCATGCGTGGAAAGAAGGATCTGGCGCAGCGGGCGGTCGAAGTGCACCAGACACCCAGATGGTGAGGGTGAAATTCCTTACGGTGGCGCGCGGTGCGGTTGTAGAAAAAAGAGGGTGGAATGAGGTCAAAAAGCTCTTCAGAGCACTCCCCATTATACAGGCGATAGAACACGCATAGAGAGCTAACATCTCTGCGGTGCTCCAGGCTTTCCAACGAGCCGGTTAGTTTGGGATCGTCCACAAGTCGAACAGCCCGCCTTTGGATCCGATCAAATGGAAGGAGTTGGTACTGGGGTGCTCCAGCCCAAAGGTGGGAGCAGTACTCCATGTGAGGGCGGACTTGCGCCTTATAGAGTAGGAGCCTATGCTCGGACGCGAAGTACCGCTTTGCTCTGTTGAGCACCCCAAGCTTTTTGGAGGCTAATTTGGCCTTGCTTTCCATATGATCGCGGAATTGAACCTCGCTCGAAATATGGACTCCAAGGATCCCAATGCTGTTGGAAGGTGTGAGGGGAGTGCTCTGAAAGAGCACTCCCCTCACACCTCCACCCTCGGTAATGTAAACGGGGACTTCTTGGCGGAAAACGCGCAAACCTGTGTTTTAGTTGGGTTAAATTGCACTAGGTTTTGTGCGCCCCATTCTGACACTTTACCTAGGCAGGTAGGCTTTCAAAAGTCCCGTAGGAGCTCTGTGTTTTCCGGGATAAAAAACTTATGTATGTTTCCGGGATGCAAGCTTTCTCTGTATAGTAGGTACCTGCTTAAAAACCCACCCCCCCCCGCAATCAATGCCTGGTTACGGCCATACTAGTATGTAAGAGCAAAAGTATATCGAAGACTTTCAATGTGTTATTATAGAATATTGAAAGTAAATACCATAACAACTAGGTGACAGTTTGATGTATCGCTATTTGTGATAGTAGCAGCTTCGTTATTTGAACAGCACAAGCTTTATTAGGTCTGTGTATCTATTAGGTAAATCTATCTCAACTTTACAATCTGAGGGAGGCACAGAAGGTAAAGTTTAGGTAGGTTTTTTGGGTTCAGTACCCGTAGTATAAGATTTTACGTCTCACCAAACGTTGGTAGAATTCGAGAATCGAAACACAATAACATCAAAGTAAAATGGACCTAAAGAGCCTTGAATTGAAGTCAATAATTCAATGCCACTGATTTTAATTTCGAAAGGTTTCCGCTTGGAGCGCTGACTGTAGATGTGTAGACAAACTTGAGCTTTAAAACAAGGCAGTTAAGATCCAGTTTACTATAACGCAGAAGTGTTTCGACACTCGAATTCTAGCAACGTTTGGTGCGACGTAAAATCTTATACTACGGGTACTGTACCTCCAGAGAAAAACGGAACCCTTATCACATCACACATCTCACACGATCACATCGTTGTCTATCTTGTCTGTCAAGGCTCGTCAAGGAAATCAAAACCTATGGGGTACTTCACGTTGACCTAGAATCATGAAATTTGGCATGTGGCAATGTCTTTAGAACACACGTAAAGGATAAAATCTGAAAACTCATTTTTGTGCTTAAATCACAAAAAAAGTATTATTTCTTGTAAGATGGCATTACAATATCAGTACCCTTATTATAAATGCGAAAGTGTGTTTGTTTGTTGGTTTGTCCTTCAATTGCGTTGCAACGGTGCAATGGATTGACGAGATTTTTTTGCATGGGTATAGATAAAGACCTGGAGAGTGACATAGGCTGCTTTTTATCACGAAAATCAAAGAGTTTCCACGGGATTTTTAAAAGAACCTAATTCCACGCGGACGAAGTCGTGGGCATCAGGTACTTATCAATATTTTAACTAAATATAATTTCATGCTAAAATTACATAAACCCACAAATGTTAAAAAAAGCCATTTAAATCATATTTTAAATATACGATATTCGATCCAATCCAAAAATATTATAGACAATTGATTTTTTTAAATAGGCAATTTGTTTTTTACTTTTTTATAATTTTGTTTATTTATGAAAACTATAATCATTTAATTAAGAAATAATTGATGTTTTATAAATGCACAGGAATCGATCAATCGTGAAATATTTGTTAGATGTAGGTACCTATTTGACGATTCAAAAATACTTGTAAAAGTTTAATTCAATCAAAAAATATTTTGATTTCTTTTTAAAACACAAAATTCATTCATTTTTAAATATTATAAAAATTAAAAATATTTTCTTATTAAAAAATATATGTACCTACTCACCGCCCGAATCTCCTCAACAGGCAACGGGATCGACACAAAAAAAGTAAGTAATTTTTTGAATGTAAATGAAAATATTGTTTAAATGTAAATATATAAGGGACGTCTATATGACACTGCCGGGTGGTGGCGCACTGTATTGCTTATATAGAGGGGTGAGAACACAACAACTAAGTTGACTAGTCGCTGAACTGATCCGGCGGCGATTACATTAGTTGAGCGGAGCGGAAAAAATAGGTAATAAATTAAATGTAAAAAAGTTTTTTTTAAATAAACTAGGTAGGCAGGTTAGATAGGTGGGTCTTATAGCATAAGTAAAGGAAAAAATCCGAAAACGGCGTTTTTTTTGTGATGTAACCAAAAAATATGTGGTAAATGTAAAAAAAACCGGTCAAGTGCGAGTCGGACCCGTGCACCGAGGGTTCCGTAATCAGGTATTTTTTCGACATTTTACACGATACATCAGTAACTATTGTGCATAAAAATAAATAAAAATCTGTTTTACAATATACAGGTAAAGTCCTTTCATATTATGATACCCCACTTGGTATAGTTTAGTTTAGTTTAGTTTAATATTCTTTATTGTACACCAAAAAGAAAAGACACAAAAAGAAACATGTAAAAGAAGAACATACAATCAGCGGCCTTATCGCTGTGAAGCGATCTCTACCAGGCAACTAGGTTGAAGAGGATTTAAGGGCTAGTGAAAACTGGTTATAGTTATCTTACTTAAATTGAAAATACTAATTATTCGTTCATTAACACATTTTAGTTTTTATCGTGTGATGTAACCACAAATCCACGGTTTTCGGATTTATTCCTTTACTTGTAGATAAACTTACTATAAGAGTTACCTACCTACCAAATTTTATGTTTCTAGATCAACGAGAAGTACCCTATAGATTTTCTTGACAGACACGACAGACGGACAGAAAAATCAAAAAACCCGCTAATATGTGGTTACATCACAAAAATATGTGTTCATGAAAAATTAATCTACTACATCACAATATGTGGATAGCGCAGTCAATCAAAGTGGTAGATGCATCCGACTATTCGTAAGCACTTGTAAAAGTTTATACGAATCAAAAAGATTTTCATTCATTCATTCATTCAATCATTAACTTGATGTGGACCCCAATTGGCGTCTCAGCCTATCGCGGACTATACTTTGTTGAATATAGACTAACATTGTAACAACTTGGCGTTAAAAAAAAACTATGTAAATAATAACCAATTAAGATAAGAAGAAAATAAGAAGAAAAAAAGAAAAGTTGTAATTAAAGTTGAAATTGTTTAATTATTTTTCTGAGTGACTATTTACTGATAACTATTATGTTCTGACGTCCTTTTTCTGTACTTCCCTAGCAATGTATAGCTCGCGACAGGTCGAGATGGCAATCGGGGTATCAGGCGGGGGGGACGTTCCGCACACTTGCACGTCACCCACGCTCGCCTGCACCGGGTTAGCGCCGGGGCTGTGTGGGTGTGCGGGGCGTCCCCACCCCGATTGCCATCTCGACCTGTCGCGTACTGTAAGGCACGTTTTTAGGGTTCCGTACCTCAAAAGGAAAAAATAAACCCTTATAGGTTCACTTTGTTATCTGTCTGTCCATCTGACCGCGTCGTGTCTGTCAAGAAAACCGATATTTTTCTCTGGAGATACATCATCATCATCATCATCATCATGATCAACCCATCCCCGGCTCACTAGAGAGCACGGTCCTCTCAGAGTTTTGGCCATAATCTACCACGCTGGCCATGTGCGGATTGGTAGACTTCACACACCTTTGAGAACATTATGGAGAACTCCAGGCATGCAGGTTTCCTCACGATGTTTTCCTTCACCGTTAAAGCAAGTGATATCTAAATATATAAAAGGAAAAGGTGACTGACTGACTGACTGAATGGCTAACTGATCTACCAACCAACGCACAGCTCAAACTACTGGACGGATCGGGCTGAAATTTGGCATGCAGATAGCTATTATGACGTAGACATCCGCTAAGAAAAAGAGAAGAAAAGCGAGCATAAAGTAGTTTAATTAATGAAAGTGCCCGGAATCGAACGGAGATACGGAACCCTAATACTTACCAAGTTTCAACAGTATAGCTCTTATATTTTCGGACAAAAGTGGCTGTGACATACGGACGGACAGACAGACAGCCACGACGAATCTATAAGGGTTCCGTTTTTTGCCATTTGGCTACGGAACCCTAAAAATGTAAGTAAATCGCTCCGCTTATGCACCGTGCCCTCAATCGTTCGATACACCAAAGAAAATGTAAAATGTTTACTTTTAATAAATTTTCCGGGTGGACTTCAAGTTAGATCGTTATCAGATGTGATCAGATGATATTAATATTTTTTTATTGATCACTATCAGAAACACAGTTTAGTAAATGTACAGTTTGGACACGAAAGCGTTTTCTTGTCGTGTGGCATACTTTAGGGACAACGACAGTTAGGGAACTTCTAACAGAACGTCGAGGGTTCGACGTCACTGGCAGGCATCAATAATGTTAGTGCATTTGACGCAAGTGTAACAAAAAAAACAAAAAAAAAATATTTAGAAGTAGGCTTATCAGTACCCTCATTATAAATGCGAAAGTGTGTTTGTTTGTTGTTTTGTTGATTTGTTAGTTTGTCCTTCAATCACGTCGCAACGGTGCAACGGATTGACGTGATTTTTTGCATGGGTATAGATAAAGACCTGGAGAGTGACATAGGCTACTTTTCGTCCCGGAAAATCAAAGAGTTCCCACGGGATTTTAAAAAACCTAATTCCACGCGGACAAAGTCGCGGGCATCAGCTAATAAATAATAAGCCCTAACAGCAGTTACGCACTCATCCAGTCCGAGTCCGTCAAAATACGTTCTTTTTTGTTTTGCATGGGAGCTTATGACATTATGTCGTAGATAATTGCTGGTATTCTTACAGATGACGGATAGAACTCGGAAGACGCAATGCGTATAATCGCCATTAAGTAGCTATATTTCAATTTACGTCACCATAACCTAATATGTATTTGACATATCGTCGATTCAGGATCAAACTGAGAGTTCCCTCACTCTAGTTCACTCGGGCTAGGTGGCTAGGTAAGAGTAAGGCTAGCGGTAACGTGACAGTGACTTGAATGATAAAAATAGTGTTTTCTGTTCGGAACTGTATGATAGCTAAGCTACGACAAAAACCATAGACCATCCGATTTTTTTTTATTCATGACCTATATAACATTCTTATATAGATTTTATAGTTATTTAATTGGGTATTTACTACGTCTTTTAAAGAAATAAATTAATAATTTTTATGTCATAATAATTATAGCATATTATTAAGACATTATGCATATTTTTAATCTATTAATATAACAGACATAATAACTTAATTTAGGATGACAATTTGATAGCGATCTCTCCTAGACAGACCTCTGTGCCTCTACCTATTAGATATTAACATATTATCAAACATGTCAACTTATCATCGGCCCACTACTGAGAACGGTTCTCCTTTCAGAATAGGGCCTGGGGCTATAGTACTTAGTAATAAAAAAACCGGCCAAGTGCGAATCAGACTCGCGCACTGAGGGTTCCGTAGTACAATCGTATTTTATCGACATTTTGCACGATAAATCAAAAACTACTTACTAGATCTCGTTCAAACCAATTTTCGGTGGAAGTTTGCATGGTTATGTACATCATATACTTTTTTTAGTTTTATCATTCTCTTATTTTAAAAGATTTTTGTGCGGTGTGCGGGGTGTTCTATCTCGATCTGTCGCGTGATGAGGTCACTAACTCTCGTTTCCTTTTTATTGGAATCTAAGTCACTGACAAACAATAATTTAATCGCATTCTAAACACACTGAAGCGTTTCACAAAAATATATTAAAATATTAATAAAATTATTAATTATATTAATAATAATCGCTTAATTAATGACTTGATTATAGATTTGGGGCTTGATAAGAGACAACCTTTAGCAGAAGAATGTCCGTAAACATTGGATCTTGTGAAATATGATGAAAGATGCGCACGCTGTGTTCCGGAAGTAGATATATGCGTTAACCTCCATCCAGATTACTACAAATTGGGTGTCACTTTCTAGGGTTCCGTAACCATTTTTTTAACGCTGGGAAATGCGTTTATGCATCCCCCCCTCCTGGAAGCCAGCCAGCCAACCAACTAGAGGGAAGGTATGTGGCCGGCCGAGAGGCGACCGGAATACCTTTAGGGGAAATTGGGCCTCTCCTAAGAACAAGGGGAAGGAAATACCAACTTCCCTTAATATCACATTTATTCACATGACGTGTTACCAATAAGTGAACTAAGTATGGACTAGATACAAAATATGAAACATATTCCTAGGTACGGCGACAATACGCCGAGTCAGGTGCACTTGCGTCGTGTTACATGTGCATATGTGTCCCTACATACCCATTAAAACCCAGCGGCATCCCTGTGCGTCGCCTGGCGACTGTGACTGCGTCACGGGAACACCGAAGCAATCAACCGCGACCCATCCAGCGACGTCCGCCAAGGCGAACCCTCCACCGCGGACGCACTCACGAGGTCCCCCGCCGCACGTCCTAGGTGTTTTTTTTTAAAAGAATATTAGCCCTGTTTAATGACTAATATTCCCCTTTCCTCTCCAACTAAGCGTCAAGCTTGTGTTAGGAGTAGGTACGACAATAGTACAACGGGCGGGGTTTGAACCGTCGACCTTTTCGGTTTTCAGTCCACTCCTTTACCAGTTGAGCTATTGAGGCTCAGCCTATTAAGCTATTAGTCATAGCCAACAATATCGCCGAAGAGAGATTATTAGCTATGTTACCGGGGTGCACCGGCCCGAATACTGTTCTTCCCCTCGGATGCCCGATGCATCTAAAAGGGACCAGCAGCACCCAGGTCCACTGTCTTCTTTTTTTTTATTCAGATACAAGTTATCCCTTGACTGCAACATGCGGAATTAATACCGCAGTGCGCGCGCTTGTCCACAGACATTGCGAAAAAAACGGACGGTTTACAGTGGTGCGCGCTAGCTCTTAAATGTAAAAAAATTAGACTCAGGAATTTTGGTTGGAGCATACACAAATCTTAGCATATAATATGTCGAAGCTTCAATATAGTGCCTAATTAGATTATTATAATTAATGTATGAGGATTAGATCAATGCATAGATAAAATATGATTTGTATAGATAAAGATCATAATGTCACATGGTTATATTGTACGTTTTTGAATTTGAAAAAGACATAAACAGACATGACCTACGGGGCTTCGAAATATAGACTAAAGGATGATTTATGCCAACGCGTGGCGGGCACGAGCCGTGCCACGTATGAGGCGCGGACGAGGCACGGATTCAAAACATCACGAACATTTTATATGAAGCAGTTTATGCTTCACCGTGCCGTAAATCCAAGCGGACGAAGTCGCGGGTATCAGCTAGTCTACATAATATAAAATTCAAAGTCCTGACTGACTGACTGACTGACTGACTTACATATATGTCAACGCACAGCCTAAACCGCTGGTCCTAGAGACAAAAAGTTGGAGGGTGTGTTCTTTGTAAAGAGTAAGAAAGGATTTTTCCAAATTCCACCCCTAAGGGGGGTAAATAGGGGATGGAAGTTTGTATGAAAGTCTATCATTTTTAAAGTTACATCGATGAATATTTGTATTTAGGCTTTCGGTTAAGAATAAAAAATATGTATTTCATGATTTTTGAAAATTCGAATGCCAATGGGGTTTAAAAGGGGATGAAAGTTTGTATGAAAGTCCGTCATTTTTCAAGTTATTTCCATGAAAATTAATATTTGGGTTTTCGGTGACAAAAGAAAAAATATGTAGCTAGGTACCTACCAATTTCAGGATTTTTGAAAATTCTTCCCCCGGGGTAAAATTTTCAAAAATCCTGAAATCTAAATTCCACCCAAGCGAAGCCGGGGCGGGTCAGCTAGTTCTTTATAAATGAAAAACATAATAAGGTGTAAATATAATATTTATTTACGAGTAGCATAATGTTTAAATAAGTACATGTAAAATAAATAATTTAATATTACCATCAGTCTCAAAAACGAATTGATCAATTTAACATCTAATAATACCACCCCAAACTGTGATAGATCGCAATATAATAATAATTTATTGGATACAACTGTCATGTCAAAAGTACGATTCGCTTTGAAAATAAGGACTAAAATCGCACTTTTAACATGAAATTTGACACAGTTAAAATGGCGCGTGAGGAGTTAAATTTTACGCGTTATACTCAACGAGCACTCTTCATATTACAGAAATCAGAATTTAGAATAAACAAGTGATATAACCCCTTCTATAGATTAATAGAGATATTACTTAAAACGTATTAATCAACTTCTTAATCATATCAACAGATTCATTCTGTCCAATATTATCGATATAAGCCATCGCTTTCTTCGCATGATCTTCATACAGCATCTTGGTTTTATCAACCGCATCAGTTTTCAGTATATTAAACTTAAGATCTTCATAATCCACGTCGTTAACGTCGTTTCTCGCTTGCTCTATAATTTTATAAAGGTCTGGATTTCCTTCTAATGCGTACAAAACTGGAGCACTTGTCAGGCAAAATTGATCTTTATTGTGTGTAAGTTTTTGTAGTTCAGCAGCCGCTTGCCAAGCTAGTCCTACATGACATCCGAATTGGTATGCAAAGTTTTGTGTTTCTCTATTCTGTTTCCCTAGTAGCATAGATGCTTGACAACCTCGCCCAAGCAAGCTTACTCCATTGAACACAGTTCTCGCTGTCCATTCCTTCCTAGATTTACCCAATACATCATTAGCTTCTATACAATTAGTTTCAAATGTTATGTTATCATCGTTAACAACTTTAGGTTTGCCTGGTATAGGCATGTTTTGCTCATCTCTCTCCCCGAAGAATTCGCTCTCAGACAAATCCTTTAAAGCGGTTGATACTATGTATAGGACATCAGCATTTTTAAGTCCTGCAAGCATTGAATTCGCTGTAACTAGAAGATAGTCTCCAAGTAAAATTGCGATTTTGTTCCCAAATATATCTGATTCGGTACTTTTGGACCTTTTTGCAAATGGAACATTTACTATTCCTCTGTGTATTAAATGCCCTGTTCTCATCATTTCAGTTAGTTCTGCTAATTGTCTTTGCTGTTCGTAGATAGGTTTGGAATCCAATGTGGGTGTTTTGACTGACTTGGAAAGGAGGAGTATTACTAATCCCCACGGTTGAAGGTTTTTTGAGTCTCCGTATAGAACGTTTTTTGCTGTTTTCATTACTAGGTGGTTACTGCCTACCTGGAATAGATTAAAATAATCGGTTCGTTTCACAGGTTTCATAATAGGTGCTTAATCCATTCAGGACTGTCAGTCGGTCTGTCTGTCTGTCTGTCTGGGATTCTTCCCTGGGATCCAAGCTGTCTCTGTACCAAATTTCGTCAAAATCGGTTGAACGGATGGGCTGTGAAAGGCTAGCAGAAAGACAGACACACTTTCGTATTTATAATATTAGTATGGATCTATGGGCTGCGTTCCGTTTAACCAACACTTTGACTTTAGCAATTCTATTATTATTTTGAACTAGCTGATGCCCACGACTTCGTCCGCGTGGAATTAGGTTTTTTTTGTTAAATCCCGTGGGATTTTATTGATTTTCCGGGATAAAAAGTAGCCTATGTCACTCTCCAGGTCTTTGTCTATATCCATGCAAAAAAACACGTCAGTCCGTTGCACTGTTGCGACGTGATTGAAGGACAAACCAACAAACAAACACACTTTCGCATTTATAATAAGGGTACTGATTCTGTGGTAAAAACGGTATTACTGAATAAAACTGCAAGAAAGACTCATTACCTGCTTTCGCGATTAAGTAGACACGCAAACTAACTGCACATATGTACAATAATCGACTTTTGACGACCTTCTTAGCGCAGTGGTCTTATAATGTCCTGGGTTTGATTCCCGACTATGCCATTTTGGGAATAACTTCCAAATTTATTCAGGTCTGATCTGGAGGCTTGTTTCCACCCTACCAACAAGACTGAGTACGGGTCTCCTTTCAGGATGAAGGACATAGTCCACCAGTAGCCAAAAACGGTTGAAACATTATGGAGAACTCTCAGAGACGCAGGTTTCCTCAAATTGTTTTCCTTCACCGTTAAAGCAAGTTTAATTGTTTGAAACGTACATAACTCCGAAAAGAATTAAACCCCAGACCTTCCAGAATAGGAAGCCCAGTGTTAACTACTAGGCCATCACAGCTTGCACCTTGCATGTATTATGCGTACAAAATGACTTATCACGCGCCATTTTAACCTTATGTGAAAACTAGCTCATGCTCGCGACTTCATCCACGTGGACTATTCAAATTGTAAACTCCTATTTCACGCCCTTAGGGGTTGAATTTTCAAATATCCTTTCTTAGCGGATGCCTACGTCATAATAGCTATCTGCATACCGAATTTTAGCCCGATCCGTCCAGTAGTTTGAGTCAGTCATAGTCACCCTTTTCCTTTTATATATTTGGATAGATTTAGAATGTCATGCCGAAAGTACGATTTTAGTCCTTATTTTAAATGTGAACCGTACTTTGACATGCCAGTTGACCCATGGAGTTAAAATGGCACGTGAGAAGTAATTTGGTACGGACTAGCATATTTAGTCATATTTAGCAACAATTTTGGTTGATTTACAGATATAAAAAAACTTACCAATTTCCTCAAATAAAGGGCCAAGTTTGCAAACTCATCACTCAAGAGACATCTCAAATTCATAAACGAAGTCGGATACCCGACTACCTTTTCAGCCTCCCTTATAATATTACTCCAATTCGTGTAAGGAGGTCTAAGCAAAATGAGTATTTCATCCTTTGTCAAAGACGCCATTGTCGATTCCAGCCTTTTTTGAAAAAGGAACGGCGACGCGCGTCTTAAAACGCGGGAAACGTACGCCATTTTGAATAAAAACTTTTTTCAATCTTTTTTTTTAATTTCAAACGGGTTCGGATTCAGGCAAAGGCGTGCGCCTACTCAGCCGTGGTGCAGGCAGTAAAGTGTATAAAGTGCAGCAAGTTAGTACATCTATTCAGTGTTACTATGTTATAGATTTTAATTAGCACTTTTTAATAGGGATATATTTTCATTTTTATAGGTTGTTTCAATAACTTAGTAACTGTCGATTTTATTTATATTTATTACTAAGAAATTATACAAGGTAGGTATCGTTTATTGCTGTATTTATAGTTGGAAACGAATGATCGATGATTTAATTTGACCGAATAAAAAATAACGATTTACTTGCCTACGGATTTTTGCGCTTTGCGCTAGTGCTTTGAAACCTTGTCATCAAACATGGTTATATTTCAACGGGAAATAGGCCTGTAGGTTTGATTTAATTACGAGTGACAAAAATACGGCATAAATACAGATTTTTTATGTGGCGACCCAACTGTAGTGCAGCCCAAAGGAGAGTCATGTGTTTGACGTGAATGTATGTACATTGTACAGTCAAAGGCCAAAACTCGTTTAGCACCTTAATGATCGAATTCGCTTGCACTGCACGGCACGGTTGGGCGCACAACCGATGTTTGTGTGGTGTTTATAGAAAAAGTTCTTAAGTACGACTGGTTTTTGATGCAATAGTTTTTGGAATTGCTACTCGAATTCTGAGGCTGACCGTATGTATGTCCTTTCCAATGTCCGCTTGTAACTGTTTGCGTTGACTTAGACGATTGTTTTTCACAATTTCAATGGAACGTAGACCATTAGTGTTAGATAATATTATTAAACTCAACTGATATCTACACGCTTTCGTGAGAAAGAAGGTCTTAACAGACAGACAGATTACATACATAAATTAAATATGGTATAGTTATAATCTTGCCTTAGTAACAAATAGCAGATGATTTCAACTATAAAATGCCAATTGGCTGATTGTCTTTATTAGTAATTTTTTTGATAGAAAATTCCCCTCTACCATTAGCATAAATCTCTATGACTATTCTTGGCTTCGAATTCATGTGAAGGACATTTCAGTTATAGTCATTTATTATGTCCTAATTGTTTATAGTGTAGTCTAATTATTTAAACAATAAAGTATTTATCATATTTTCATAGTTATATTTATATCTACTTACCACCAGGTGAGATCACAGTCAAAGCCTACTTTGGCTTTGAATTAAAACATAAAGTTAATGCCTAGGTCTAGCTAGCTAGTTTTAAGCCTCTTACTTTTCTCCAAAAAAACTCTACCAATTTAATTTCCCCGATTCTCAGGGAAATTTTCGTACGCTGGCAACACAGTCTAATGCGCTTGACCGTGAAAAGTGGAATGCAATCACGGTCTTAGAGTAAAACAAACAAAATTAGAAAGCTACTTTCTCTTAGATAAACAAGCTAAACACAACCCTAAGCCCTTAAAAATAAGGATGATATGTATTTTTTGGAGGTTTAGAAATAAAATTGTCAAATTATCTATCGACAAACAAAGAAAGAGCTCTCTAAATAGTATAAAAAAGCTATAGATATTAAGCTTAGTTTACACTAAGCATAAATTATTATAGTTACTGAGTCAAGTTACTAGAAATCTCGGTTGACGAAGTTAAGGTTTTCTAAACAGGCTACCTATGCTAAGTAAATACTAACAATTTTCTGCAACTTGTGCCTACTTGCTTATTATCATTATCATGATCAAACCGTCGCTGGCTCACTTTAACAACCTTATTAATAAAAAATGCTTACTTCAAGCATTATCCTAAGCTACACTTGGACTAGTTACTTCCAGGACCAACGTAGTATTAACTTCGTTTTAACAATGTTATTAATAAACATGTAGCAAGCCCGATTTAACAATGCCAGCCTTACTTCAGAATGACAGCGTGCACGTGTGGCAGCCCCTTTATTAAAAAGTAAAAGAGAGAGTCAGCGAACGAACTGCGAACGAATGCTGTGTTTGACAGTGACAGACGATATAGACCAGCGGACCTATAACTGTGACAGTATTTTTTGTTGACATTGACTTCACAGCTGATAACTTGCACCGCCATTTTTGTTTTGCATTTTTAACCGGCTTTATAAAAGGAGAAGGTACTCAATTCGGCGCGTTTTTGTAAACCGATGTCTCCTAGGTTTCTGGTCGATTTGCATAGTTTTTTTTAATTAGTAGAGGAAGTTCGCGAGATATTACCATAAAAATGTATGGATCCAACTATTTAATCCTGACGCTGCAGGAGTGCTGCACTCCTAAGCCATGGGAATTTGGAAAGTATTGATGGCAATTAATTACTCAGAAAATGCTTCAGTTTCACTTTATATTATCAATGAAATAATCTAATTTGCGTTACAAACATGATATGAAAACACAAATCTCATTAATCAAAAATCGTTTTATTGATTATTATCATACACAACAAACAGAAACGCTATGGCTTATGGTCAAAATATGCATACTTAGTGCGTAGATTATGCTTAGTCAGTCGTTAAACCATGTGGCACCGAGGAGTAAATTTTACGCCGAGAGTAGAGTCGCATTATTTTACTTCCAGCTTCCTCCTTAGTCTATGTTTATTAATACAGAATGTTGCTACTACAGACTTACACCTTGGAATAAAGTTAATCTCGCTCTGGTCCATGTTTATTTATAAGAGTGATAGAGTACGCGTATCCTCTCAGAGTGAGAAGGGTATTGGCCATAGTTTACCAAGCTCTGGTCAAGTGCTGATCGGCAGACTTCACACACCTTTGAGAACATTATGGAGAACTCTCAGGCATGCAGGTTTCCTCACGATGTTTTCCTTCACCGTTAAAGCAAGTGATATTTCATCATCATCATGAGCAACCCATCGCCGGCTCACTACAGAGAACTGGTCTCTTCCCAGAGTGAGAGAACGGT